>NW_028279172.1:0-150947 GCF_059751315.1 Micrasema longulum
TTTGGTTCAGCCGGATGAATCTCACCCACGTGATAAAGGTTTCAGCTCTTTTACTTCACATAAGTCAACAGATAGAAGAGTTGAGGAATGTGGATGTTTAAACATGGGAAAAATGGTGAATGTTACCCAGTGCGTAAAATGGCCACCTCAACTAGCCAATGACAGGTCATAAGCCCTGTAAATGCCTAGACTTCCATATTCCCTTCTCAAAAATGTTTTTCCTCTCTGTTGAAATAAATTTAAATATGAATAACATTACAGCCTACTAGTTAATTTATTATACAGTTATACAATATTAATTTATACCATTTATTTTTTTTAGTAAATTTTCCGATTTTTCTCTATTTAAACCCAGTAACCAATTTTTTACAAATTTATTTCATTGAATCTGAGTCATGATTTTGCAATGTTCGAGTAACATATTGAATATTTTGTGGCCCAGATACCTGAAACTTTTTTGCCCAAATTCGGTGATTGTGGTAGACCTCATGACCCATCCCCTAGTTGTATTATTGATATTGATTATTGAGATAAAATTATTAATAAAACTTCTTGGTTCAACACATTACAGCAGAGATGAAGAACATTTAAGAGAAGGTAATATAGAAGTCAAGGCATCTACAGGGCTTATGACCTGTCAATGGCTGGTTTAAGTGGTCACTTTACACACTGTGTAACATTCACCATTGTGCATATATTTGAACATCTACATTCCTTCAATTCTTTCATCTGTTGATGTTTGTGAAGTGCGCTTCTTGGTTCAGTTTTAATTTTATATCATTTTGACTAAAAAACGCTTTCACTCAAGAAGGCGTCTTTAGAACTGATGGACATCTTTTAGTTAAAAATTTAGAGTTCTTATTATTGACTCAAATATTAAAATTTTCAGACCGTTTCCTAAAAGTCGTATACAACTTGTGCTGGGAAAAAGGAAATCGAGTTGTGGTATAGTGAGGTTTGAACCTGGGACCCTGGGACTCACGGTGGTAGTAACCACGGGACCAAAACTCGGTTTATATATGAAATAAATGTATTATAATTTTTGGTTTTATTTTAAGATTTTTGCTTTTTACTATGGTATTTTATTTTTCGTATAACTGTAAAGATCCCTAATAAACAAACTAATGATATGCATATGTGAGTCTGCGTATTACGAGAAATTACGCTTTATAAATTATAATAACAATTAAACTAAATAAACATTCCGAGATCGCGGAACAATTCAAGTGTTTACTAGATACGGGAAACTTAAAATAAACGGTGTATATTTACTGTTGAAATTCTTCAAATCATCCCCAATTTCCATATATTCAACTTGAAATTCCCCTTTCCTTCAAAACACTTAAAGCACATTTCCTCCTCTTTCTTCTCTCATTCTGTATTGAAATTTCCAACTCATTTTGACCCTAAGTTCCTATGGATGATTGATGTACCGACAGTTTTCTTTGAGTTACCGACGAAGAAAGTCCACGATTTAATATATTAGAATTTGATTTCAGATCACGAAATACTTCATTAAAGACATCGGATAATTTGTAAATAGGGTAGAAACAAGAATATTTGAATTCATTGGTCAGGGTTAACCGTTAAAGCGTTTGTGGCCGGTTTAATTGACAACTATAAAAGTTATGTTTATCATTAACACGAAGCATAGGGTGGTTCAACCATAACGCACGATGTTAATTGAAAATAAACAAAAAGTTTTCAGAGAATTATCTTACTTTATTATGATATAAATATCTATGCCAATTATGCGTGAAAGAAAATATCGGCCAAATGCTCGCCACGGCTTCGGTGGCACACCTCTACTGATGATCCATATTTTAAATGGCGCTGAGGCATAGTTGAACGTAGTTATGCAGAAACCAGCCGGTCCACAATTTTGAAAAAAATGAGATATCGATGTTTCCGGGTGCAGGAAGGTCAATTCTATGTTCTGCTAAAAACAGCCAGACCACTTTCGTACAAAAAACTATATTAATCACCTTCTGAAAATGGTGTCGATCACAAAAAAAGCATTTCTCAATTCGTAGAAAAACGTATCTATTTATTTATTTATTTTAAAGAAACAAACAGTCGACAATGATATAGTAACATTAAAAAAAATACAGTTTAAAGACATACCAGCAAAGTTTCTAAATACGAATCATACATATTATTAAATCGTGTTACAACAAAAGGGTGTGTTTATGTGTATTTGTATGAGAGTAAGTGTAGATGTGTGTTTATGTGTATTAGTGTAGGAGTAAGTGTTCAGGTGTGTGTAAGTGTGAGCATCATTAAATAGTAAGTGGGATCGTATCGGAGCCAGAAATAATGAGTTTTAATTTATTTTAAAATAAATTAAGGGGCATGTAAAATATATCCATCTGCCAGTCTGTAGCACTAACTATGCACAACACTCTTTTCTCTATCGTTCTTGCTCTATCTATAATGTTTTTTTTTCATCTATTAATATATTTTACATACCCCTTAATTTATTTAAAAATAAATTAAGACTTATTATTTCTGGCGGCGATACGATCCCACTTACTATTTAATGATGCACACTCCTGAACACTTACTCCCAGACTAATACATATAAACACATCTACACTTACTCTCGTACAAATACACATAAACACATCCTTTTGTTGTAACACAATTTAATAATATGTGTGATTTTTATTTAGAAACTTTGCTGGTCTGTCTTTAAACTGTATTTTATAAAAAAATGTTATCATATCATTGTCGACTGTTTGTTTCTTTAAAATAAATAAATAAATAAATACATGATAAATAAATATCAATGAGTAAAAAAAGCATTATAGTTAGAGCAACAACGATAGAGGGAAGAGTGTTGTGCATAGTTAGTGCTACAGACTATTTAAAAACACCTTATTTGGCGGACGCGATCATATCATAATAAATTATTAAATGTGTTGAAAAAAAAAGGGTGTGTTATTTTATTTTGGGATTTCGATAGAAATAATCGAATTATAATAACTATTATTTACCACTCTGTTTATTCGCATCGCTAATCAAAATCTGCCAGACGAAATCCATCCAACACCGATCTTAATTTCCAATTCTCGATCTTACCTCTTCAATCTTCTTTCATGAATCTTCTTGTCTCCACCTAATGGAATCGCTTTGTCTGCTAACACCCTGGAAATGATATAACCTAAGGGCTTTGTATGCAACGAGACTAGGATAAATTCAATTTAGATTCGCCATAGAGAGATCCTACTGATTGCGATATACGGCGTTTAATTATTCCGGGAAAATTTGAAATACGAATGATTTGAGAGAAACATAAAATTTATATTTGAAGTACTAACTTTATGGATATTTATTATGTTAAAACTAGAGGACCCGACAGACGTTTTCCTGTCCAAACGTTGTCAAAAGACTTTTCATTGATTAGTAGGTATCTAGATACTTGTTTGTGATTAAATTTCAAAACTAAAAATTGTTCATATTCAAATATTGAATTCAAGTAAGTACCTTAGTATTTGTTTATGGTTGAATTCCAAAAAATAAAATGAATATTTTTTCAAATATGGCATTCTTTTTGCAAACGCCAAATTCCGGTCTTCTCACCAACACTAACGGTGTACGAATGTAGGAATACGATTTTTAAAAATGTATTGAATTGAATATTATTTTGGTATTATCAAAAACCTAGTATAAATAAAAAAATGGGTAGAAATTATAAGGAATTTAAGGAAAGAATCTGATTGAAATCCACAAAAAATGCTGCTCGGAAACATTCAAAAACAAACTTTTTTTAAAAGTATTTTTTTTATGGTAATTAAAAAAGGAAATAAAAAATATTTAAAAAAACACAAAAACATTCCTTATTATTAAAGGGCAACAAAATAAATCATAGAAAAAAAGAGTTCATATCTTTAGTTTGAATCCAGGATAGTGCAAGTGTTTTAAAAGAAGGAATATTTTGAAAGTTTGGAATCAATGAAATTTTATCAGTAAAAAAAGAATTAAAAATTTTTGGGCCTATAAAATATACATGTCTCTGTGCGAGCCTCGTTTTACAATGTGGTATTTCTATCACACGATTCCTTCGTTGACTTGATCTATTTGAATTACTTGTAAATAAATTTTGGTTCTTAAATATATATTTTAAACATTGAAAACGATATATCTTAGGTCTAAAAGTTTAGCTTCTTGGAACAATTAGAAAGAGGGAAAAATGCGATTTTTGTGAAGCATTTTTTTGTGAAGCAAATTTTTGAACAGTTTCTAATAGAATTCCTAGTATACTTCCCAGATACACAAATTTTTCTACCTGATTTAGAATATCTCCGTTCACACTGATCTCACATTAAGTTATATTTTCATCCCTTTCAAACACCATCATTTTCAATTAATCAACATTCGTTAGCAAATTGGTTTTCTTGCATACATTGTAGACTTTTGTTACCAAGAATTGCAGGTCTTCTTTGCTGCCAACAAGAAGCACACACCTTTACTTTAAAAAAAATACATAACGAACAAAAATGCTCCGTATTTAGAGCCCCCGCTTATTGTGGAAAAAAGTCACAGTGACTTTTTGTCAGAGTGTCGAGTGCTTTGGAGATATATGAGAGTGCGCTCACTGTGGCAACAGGGCAATACAGTGACAAAAAGTTCCAGCCTGACGTGACTGTCATCCGGCCCCGGCCTGAACATTGCTATGGGAGTGCGCTCACTAGGAACTTTTTGTCACTCTGCCGGCAGACGCCTACCGAACAGACTTGTGTTGTGAATTTTTAAGTTTTATTTAAGATTAACATATTATTACAACAGTGATGAAGAACATTTAAGACAAGAAAAGGTAGAAGTCTAAGCATTTACTGGGCTTATGACCTATCATTGGTTGGTTTAAGTGGCCACTTTACACATTGTAAAACATTCACTATTCACCATTCTATCATATTTAAACTTCTATATTCCTTCAACCCTTTTATCTGTTGATGTTTGTGAAATTAAAGAGCTGAAACCTTGATTTATGCGGGCGAAATAAGATGGCTGCTTCTCTGCACAAATATGATATTGACAACGAATTGTAAATAGAAGACATAGAGAAAAGGCCAGCATTATATACAAAATTCTCTGATATTCATTTTAAAAAGAAATTGTTGGACGAGATTTCAATTCAATTATTTAAAAACTTTTTATTGACATACGAAAATAATTTTAAAAACTTGAGAGGATACTGACGTAGTTCAGAATACATAGAGTAACATTTTTCTTGTGATAATCGTTCATTATATATGGGAAGGGGTTCGAACTGTCAGTAGGGTCGCAGTGAGTCACATCTTGCTGGAGGATGTGATTTTATAAAATGCTGCGAACGCCCAGTTGCATTCCACCGGCAACACTACTGACTAGTCCTACTCGTTAGCGTCCACGTCGCGAACCCCGGGCGATGAGATCACACTCATAACGGTGTGATTACAGCAGATAACGAGAGGATGAAAGGCGAGTTTTTGGCGCCTCAAAACCAAAACCAACCAGCTAAGGGAAGGTAACCCTGACAGAAAATCTACCAGAGAAGGCAACGGGAAACCACTCTGGTCATCTTTTCCCAGGAATCACTACGGCGAGAACATCAATAAGCAGTCGTCCTGGCTGCGAAATGTAAAATTAGCGCAGGACAGATACATATGCTTTCGCTGTAGTGATCGCCAACGTCGGGGGGACCTGGCAAGACACTAGAAGAAGAATAAGATATATGGGACGCACCCAATAGTGTTTTTTTCATTTAATTTTTCTTCTGCGTAATTCAAGAGCGCAAATTACTGCGACCTCTTCGAAATCCATCGCTAAATGAACATTTTGTCACCAGTAGAGTGAGTAGTGAGCGCACCCACAGTGACACAACGTGACAGTGACAAAAAGTCACTGCAACAAAAAGTCACTGCGACAAAAAGTCACTGCGACAAAAAGTCACTGCAGCAAAAAGTTACAGTCAGCAGGTGGTCTTAGTGTCGAAACTTGGAATTTAATTGCCATAAGAGAATTAATTAATATTTTATACGCACATTTCATAATAATACAACACATATTTCTTTCCCAGCACATTAAATCTGCCAACATAATTATGATTAACTTCCGTTTATTATAGATATATAACGAGTGTTTAATATACGTACATATGTATCTATTTATCTATTTAATCCGGGGTGTGTTTAATAGCGGTGTTGATTTAATAGGTAATATAATCTGTATTATACATTTTACCGCTAGCAGAATGCCATCATAAAATGTTTATTAGAGAACTAACTTCCGAATAAGTACTATGAAGACGCGCTAACCACGCAGAGAAGGTTGTTTTTTATGTATTTATTTCTTATGATTATTAGAAATCCTACACTGATTTGAGTCTACTAAACACTTTATTTTATTTTTACAAATATAAAGAATATGAAAATAAAAATTCCGTGATAATTGTTTCGCCTTGTAAGGGTATTTTTAAACGAATGTGAATCCATCTAATCTTTACATTCGTTTGAAAATGCCCTAACAAGGCAAAACAATTGTCACGAAATTTTTGTTTTTATACTTGTAAAAATAAAATAAAGTGTTTCAGTAGACTCAAATCAGTGTTTGATTTCTAACATTATAAGTTTAAATACGAAGTTCTACAAAATAAACACCAAATCAATCAATATTTAACAATATTTTGAGTTTGTCCAAATTTTTGTAGACAAGGACTGGATTCAACTCCCTGGGGAGCTGTTTATATTAACATATTACAACAGAGATGAAGAACATTTAAGAAAAGGTAATATAGAAGTCTAGGCATCTACAGGACTTATGACCTGTCAATGGCTGGTTTAAGTGGCCACTTTACAAACTGTGTAACATTCACCATTCTACCTATATTTGAACAAAATATTGTTGATAAATTACCTGGTCCATGAAGAAGTATAGAAATTGAAAAAATAACATTTTCAGGCGTTGCCTAGTATGCAGGTGAAATAATTCAATTAGATGAATCTCACCTGCATAAATAAAGGTTTCAGCTCTTTAACTTCACAAACATCAACAGATGAAAGAATTGAAGGAATATAGATGTTCAAATATAGGTAGAATGGTGAATGTTACACAGTGTGTAAAGTGGCCACTTTAACCAGCCATTGACAGGTCATAAGTCCTGTAGATGCCTAGACTTCTATATTACCTTTTCTTAAATGTTCTTCATCTCTGTTGTAATATGTTAACAATCAATATTTATTTACAATATTTGAGTTTGTCCAAATGTTCGTAGACAAAAGACAATTTCACCCCCTCGGGAGTCATTAAGATTAACAAAAAACAACAGGGATGGAGAATCTAAGAATATGGAGAATATTACAACAGGGATGGAGAATGTGAAATCCAGTATTTTGTCTACGAACATTTAGACAAACTCAAATATTGTAAAGAAACCAACTGGTCTAAGAAGAAGTTTAAAAATTGAAAAATTGTTTCAGGCGTTGCCTAGTATGTGAAATAGATGAATCTCTTCGCTACAATAAATGTTTCAGCTCTTTACCTTCACTAAAATCAACAAATGGAAGAATTGAAGAAATATGGATGTTCAAACATAGGCAAAATGGTGAATGTTACACAGTGTGTAAAGTGGCCACTCAAACCAGCCAACGACAGGTCATAAGCCCTGTAAATGCCTTGACTTCCACATTCCCCTATTTAAGATATTCTCCATCCCTGTTGTAATTTATCAATATTTATTTCTTTTTTTTATTTTCAAATGTGGATAATACAAGATTAATGGAACCTTGTTTTACACGGTTTAGAATAACGAGGTTATCATTTTTTTCAACATTACTTTGAAAATGAGTAATAATGATATAATTAGCAGCAGGCAAAAGTCGGCTATTGCGAACTGTTACAAGCTAAGAAATTCGGTATCTGGGCGTCGTTTTACTGGCCCTAAGGGCCTTAGTTGATCGGCTCTTCAAGACTCGGTTGATTAGGATCTCGGGAACCTCGAAGTATCCTCTTTTAGCCTAACAATTTATTTTTGCTGTTCCGAGCAATTTAAATGTGATAAAGAAGAATATGTCTGCTATATTATCACAATAATGTTACTTAAACCACACAAAATTTACAGACATAAAACAGTTTTTCATTTCATCATTAAAATGACTTTAAAATAGCCCTTCAGGTACCCCCAGCGTCAAGTTATTTGAGGAATTTGAGATTTTAGATATAAGACAATGATGTATTTTTGGAATAATGATGTTTGTGGAAGTAAATTATTCTATCAAATCCCAAAAAGAACACTCCCACACTACCAGAAGTCAGACTAGAGGATGGGTCGTGGGGTCTATCACAAACTCTGTATTCGGGCAAAGAAATTTCAGGTTTCTGAGCCCCAAAATATTCAATATGTTACCTAAAGATTGCAAAACCACGACCCGGATTTAATTTAACAAATTTGTAAAAAAATTGATTACTGGGTTTAGGTCGAGAAAAATCGGAAAATTGACTCAAAATACATTCCTAATAAATTACTATTGTATAACATGTATAGTTAATTAACCAGTAGATAGTAATGTTATTGTTTATTTTTGAATAAAAATGTCTGCCTTCAAACAGGTTGTACCTAGTAAGGCCGATTAGACATGATCCAGAGAAATCTATTACCTAAGTGTGTATGTAGTAGATAAAGTAATGGTTATTTTTGTTAATAAACTATGATTGTTATTATTTTATTTAAACCAATCGAAAGAATATTAAAATTAAACCAATCGAAAGAATATTAAAATTAACCCCTATAGATTGGTATATAAACATGTTTATATATGATGTAATAACTTATATGTATGATTCTTATTTAGAAACTTTACTGGTTTGTCTTTTAACTGTATTTATTTAAATGTTACCATATAATTGTTGACCGTTTGTTTCTTTTAAATAAATAAAAATAAGTTATTAATTAAAAAATACTTGGTACACTTCCACTTATTTAGACTGAAAGAACATTTAGCTTCACATAGATTAAATAACGATATATCAAACTATGCATCACATTTAAATGAATTAAAACATAATTTTGATAAATCAAAAAATTAAAAAAATTATATATGGGACATAAAGGTCAAAAGTTAAATAGATTTGAAATTTTAGAAATAAGTATGATAAAAATAAGAGCGATAGAATTTTAATAAATCAGCAGATGGAATTCAAAAGCTCACCCTTATTAGCCCCCTTAGTCGGACCCTGCACATTGAAATAAAACAATGAATGTTTTTCATATAATATAATATTCTCTTAAAGTACACCGCCAACACATGTTTCAATAATTTGTCTTACTCTTTTCTCTTGAAATATTACGTAATGTATATTTTTCAACTTATTTTTAAATACCCGAAAAAAATAACATTTTCAGGCGTTGCCTAGTATGTAGGTGAAATAATTCAATTAGATAAATCTCACCCGCATAAATAAAGGTTTTAGCTCTTTAACTTCACAAACATCAACAAATGAAAGAGTTGAAGGAATAAAGATGTTCAATTATGGGCAGAATGGTGAGTGTTACACAGTGTGTAAAGTGTGTAAATTGACAGGCCATAAGCCCTGTAATCGACTTCTATATTACCTTCTCTTAAATGTTCTTCATCTCTGTTGTAATATGTTAATATAAACAGCTCCCCAGGGAGTTGAATCCAGTCCTTTGTAAATTTGGACAAACTCAAAATATTTTTGAACGGTTAATAAGTCCAAAAAAAGGATCAGCACATCCGCAGTATTCATTTGAAGTCTCACTATATTTCGAATTGAACATTTATTTGCTTATCCGTTTTTACAGTTTTAGCTTAACGGGAACAAATTACTGAGATATTAATTCCAATAGAGAAATTGACCAAAAAACTTCTTGTATTTGATCAAATTCAGTAGGTACCGTGAATGAATCCTTCTTACTAGAGAAGCGAAGCAATACCGCCTATATCCCTAAATCCAATACAGCGGATGAGACGTAATAGATTTGCGCAAAGGCAATAAACAGAATAATTCATAAGTAACTGTCAGTTTAACTGTTATAATTAACTTCGCATAGACGCATACGATAATAAAAATAGATTTTGTAATATAAGTCAAGACAAAATAAACTGCTTTTAAATACATTTTTTTCCAGTTTGTTTTTAACCGCTAATTTGTTAATTTTTCCACCGTCCGGTTTCAAAGAAATAAAGTTTCTAATGTAAAAATAATGCACAAAGAAATTGGCTTGCTCACAGTAAAGCAGCAAATTAAATATAATGTAGCAATTTTTGTACATAAAATAATTAAGGGGATGAATAAAATAAAAACAATAATAAAACTTTACCAACAATGTCATACATATGAAACAAAGGATAAAAAAAGATAAGATTACCAATGAGGAGAAAAACAGAATCTCAAAACTCATTGTACAAGGGATTGAAGCTGTACAGTGAGTTACCTGAAGAAATAAAGGAGATATAAAAGATCAAAATATTTCAAATGAATTTAAAATATATATTATTGAGAAATTTTGATATAAAAATTGTAGTGTTATTAAAAGTTCTTAAAATCTTATGAACTAACTAATCTTAATAAATATATTGAGTTTTTCTACTGACATTTCTTAGTGGAACTGCATTTTTAATTATAATAATAAAAATTCGTATGTAGTTTTATTCCACTTTTATTTATAATTTTTTACCGATTTCATCGATGTCGGACACGACGAAACCCGGTCACTGGTAAAAATGTATAAATAAAAGTGAAATAAAAGTATATCCGTATTTTTATTATTATAATTAACTTAATAAAGCATAAATGAATAAAGCCACGCAAGCTTTTTTTTTAAGGTATACCTAACTAATGAATTCTTAACTATTTTTTATTTTATCAGTATGATGTTAATGAAATTAATAAATCAAGTCTTTTTGTTTTGAATGGATGGTAATGTGAGATGGATACGTTCGAAACTAGACAGAAGTGAACTAAAATAAATATTTCGGTTTCTATAAAACGTGGTACGAATAGTATAATTTGCATTAATAAGGAAGTTCAGTGCAACGAAAAATTAGATGAAAGTATATTTTCTTAAGCGCGGTAAAAATTAAAAAATTTTGACGGATGAGGAAAAAATGCGACATTGACTGTCTTTTATATTTGATCTTGAAAATGTTACAAAAGGCTTTTTTTCCAGGTTAAAAAATATATACATATATATAACAAATCCATGTATTAAATGACGTCACCGCGGCTTACCATTCAAGTGTGATTTAATATCGAGAAGACCAAAAAAAAAATGGGATAAAAAAATTGCATCTTAAATGATGTGTCCAAATTTCACGTCGCTTCGACTGACTTGCAGGTTCGGAGAAGTTCTTGTGTCGGACAAACAAACAAACACATACATGTTCTCTTTTAGAATATAAAAATATAAACTTAACATACACCTTGACACGAAAGATAATTGAGTTAATCGGATCAACATCAAAACATCTGATTTGATTTAGGATAATAAATGTAATGTGTGAGATGTTCTGAGTTTTGTATTTCATGTAAGCTCTCAGGCTTTCAGTATTTAAATATTTTATTAGTCAGTCCATCAAATTTGTTAAAAATAAGCATCAACACTATTATAGTTCGCGAAAGTACAGTCGGAGTAATAGAAATATGACTTACAATGTTTTCAATCAATCCTTTTCTAGATTGTCGGAGCTTCTTCAGGTATCCGAAGACATCGAAAGAGTCCTCTTCTTCGGCCAATTCCATATTGGCATCTATAGCCAAGTATACACCTGATCTTCCTCCGCCATCGCTGTGAAAATAGAAAAATTGCAATAAGTTTTGGTACCAAATTAAGGATATAAATATGTTAATAGGTACCTTCGTGTACGAAATAATAAATATTACGAAAAAAAAATAATAATACTCAGTTATGTATTTCACGAACGAAACGATGATCTAAAAAATAATTTCACCATAGGTTTTCTAATAAAAATGAACAATTGAAAAGTAAGGTAAACCAATAGCATTTATGTAATAATTAGATAAAACATTTAAGTTTGTGAAATTTCTTGATGGAAGTTCATTGAAATTTATAATATAAATAAACAACGAGTGATACTTTACTTTTTAATCCACAAATTTGGAATATCCAGTGATCGGTTTCATCGCTTTTGCGACATCCTCGAGACTGTTATCTTTATTAAGGAGTTCAAGGTATTTATACAAAACAGAGGTAAGGATAGATAATTCAAGGTTATATGAAAGTAAATTATATAGCATTACATCACCTCATTAGTTAACCCGAAGAAAAAAAATTGATAATGATCCTTAAGATAAAAATAACTTTATTTATTTTACTTTCATATAACTTTGAATTATCTATCCTTACCTCTGTTTTGTATAAATACATTGAACTCCTTAATAAAGATACCAGTCTCGAAGATGTCGCGAAAGCGATAAAACCGGTCACTGGATATTCCAAATTTGTGGATTAAAGTATCACTCGTCTTTTATTTATATCATAATAATTAGATTGTTAAGAATAAAGATTCCACAAGGGTAAGAATTATTTCCAAATAAATAAGCTTTGTTATTTCTAGCTTAAAAAAATGACACCTTTAAACACAGTTCATAAAATAATAATTTGTAATTAATTACATTTTTGTTTTAAATCATAAGACATTAAAATAATAATGACGAAATATAACTTATTCCTGCAAAGCGAACTTTGATTTTTGTTAGTGATAGAACTAGAATATTTCTTTGAAAGCGTATTTTGTTTGAAACGTTAATTGAGTAGATATGTAACAGGTAAAAATTTGAAGAAATAAAACAAATTATTTTCTTCGTGTTGCAAATAATAAATTGAAAGCATTGCTATGGAATTCGAAGACAAGATTATTAGAGCTGTATGATTTAAGTACAAGTATTTTAGCTCAAAAAATTGTAATACGTAATATACATTAAAATAATATATTTTTTATATTTAAAATTATTTATGGACTTTAATAAACTAAAAGCGAATTGTAATAAGGTATATTTTCACCTATTTACTAAACCACTTTGCGGTATTGTGTTCGTTTGCGTCTGAGGATATTTTTGTATGAGGTCTTAGGTACTATTTTTAACCTAGTTAAAAATAAATATTTATTTGAAAATTCGTTATAATATTTTATATTTGTAGTCAGTACCAAGTTTGCCTTCTAGAACTATTCTAGAATCGAACCTGTGTCTCGATTATGAACGCTATTTTCATCTGTATACATCGAGACGGAAGATACAGTTAACTTCTGTGCTATGTGTATCTATCTCGGCGTGTTCTACCTACTTGTCATATCGACATTATATAATCGAAACAAGCCAATGAATGACCGCAAACAATTAGTCCGCGTTCCTTACGTCATTAACATTTAAAATAGTTCTCATTTATATTTTAAATAAGCTTCTGTGATAGAAAGTGCCCACTTAAATGCGATTATAAACTACAATAAATCTCAATTCAAGCTAAAAAAGATTGCTTAAATATGATTTTTTTATGACTTTTAACCATTGTCAAAACGATATACTTAACGATTGTCTGCATTTATCTACTAAGGTAGTACTGAGCAATTACAAGGCCGACTCTTGATATGTTCTCTGAGAAATATAGAAATATCTGATGGTAAAACAGATGGAAAAAATATAATAACTAAATTTATTTTTTACAGAAGTAACTTTCTAACGCCTAGATACTCTAATATGTTAATAGGATAGAACGTACTGACATAATTTTCGCATCTAGGCGTTCATTTGATTAAACTGACAGTTGTGTCGGAATTTAATTCGACTTCAAAATTTACTTGTTTCTCTCTCACATTTTTATTAGGCTTTTAAGAAAAAAAGTGCCAACCTCAAAACGATTACAAGTTTTAATAAATCATAATTAAAGGAAAAATTGCTCGGTGGAATAAAAAATTTGACACTTTTAATGCAAAGATAAACGTATCGAGGGGTTATAGACCCGTCGGTATAAAACGATGTACTTACATAAAAAAATGATGGTGGGGGTATCGGTAGTATATCTTTGTAGTTAGTCGGAAGACTTTTATCTTCAAATATGACGTCATACTGAAACTCGTCATTTTAGAGCGCAGATATGTGTACCGTGACGTACGCTTCCCATTGTTTCATATCGATGTTCAAAACTTGAAGGTCGGGGGTCGGTAGTATATCTTTGTAATAGCTAAAGGAAATTTATCTTCAACTATACCGTCAAGGTGAAGGGTATCAAGTCTTTATCTTCCCATCAATACGATACCCTGGGATCAAAGTAGCCAGTATGGCAGCCAATGGCCATATCCTTATGGCGCAGAGGCAATGTCCTTTTATAGCTGAATAAAACGTAGAAAAACAAAACAAAACTGTTTTGAGGTGTTTTAACCATCTAATTTTCAACATTGTTTTAAATAAATATTTTATGTCAACGTTTTCGGGAATAGGGAAATATCACATACTACGAATACCGATAAAAACTTACGAAATGGATTTAGAATAATTAATTGTATTTTAAAAATTAATATGGATGTTGTGGAGAAATGTTTTCATAGATAAATGTAAAAAAGAAATTTAAAAAAAAACTTTGCTAGAAAAGTTCGACGTGTTTGGCCTTAGTTGTTGTGACGTTAAGATTCGTGATAATGTTCTTAACATATTTCAAAGGCTAGGAACAAATAAATATGAATCGTGACGTATTAGGGGCGTGGCCAATGGAATTAATGTTTTTTTGCGGGAATTTTAAAAGTATTTTTTATGCCACTAATAATTAGCAAAAAATATTTTTTTTACTGGACAGTATTTCATAGACTTTTATTACTTTAAAAATGTTTTAAAAAAATGTTATATTTCTCTATTGGACCCGAGACATCAGATATAGCACGCAAACGCGTTGATCACTAAATCACTTAGATCACGAAGCGGACAAACACACATTTGTTTAGAGTTCCCTTAAAACAAACACCCTAAGACACCTATTAAATGAATTAATCCCGCACCGTTGATATTTTTCGCATGTAATTAAAGTAAAATAATTCTGTAATCGCGTTGATGACACGATTACTACATTTAAATGTCAAACAACACCCCTTATCTTAATTTAATGAGATGTAAACTACCCTCAGGACAAATTAATGAACCAAATATCTCCCTTATTTTGCCTTCAGTGGGGCGGGGCGCAAACGGAGGCAGGGACAATTAGCGGAACAAGTTGCAGGAGACGGTATTATTATTTAGTGAAGTGGTAGTTGGTAGTTGGTAGTTGGGAAGCTTTGTCAGCCTGACAATAGGGGATGCCGGTAACTGCACAATACTAGGTCAAAGGAAGTTCAAAGCTAGAAATTTACAGCAAGAAAATACAATTTCTCTCTTATTTTTACGGTGAGCACAATATTAAAATTAAAATTATATTTCTCGATTGAATACATATATCTTTTAAATTTATTCAAAATTGTAAATTCAATATGGGATTGCCCTGAACTATTATCTATCATCAACCTCAGGGTGCCTGGAAGAATGACTAGACAGGTGCCACCGTTTTGTAGCAACAATTCACGGACAGTGTATACTTGTAATGTCGTATTAAACAGACGAACTCCCAATAGTTATTCTCACGTATCTGATATATTTAGTGTAGGGCATTGTTCCTATGGAACAAACCTTTTGAACTTTTTCAAAGATGGTAAATGGTAATTATATTTATTTATTCATGCATTTCATAATATATATATAAATATACAGTTTTTTGTTCACTTTGCGCAGCTGTATGAAACAGTACTTATGATTTTCTTGTTGTATTACTGTAGAATTTTTTATTATTTAATTTTGTTTTTTACATTTATTCTTGAATTGTTTAAACGTTCTACTGAATATGCGGTATAATTTTTAGGTCAATTTTTTAAATATAAATCTTGAATAATTTTTAGGTTTAATTTTTTTTATAAATCTTGGGTATAAGGAAATTTATGTTTTAAAAAAATAAAATAGTAAGCCAAATATGTTAGTATTATAATTTTTTGTCTAGGGCAGATTTGCCGTTTATGTTGTTAAAATAAAATTAAATACTTGTTCTTTTAATATTCATTTATTTTTTATAGTAATATAACAAAATATTCGTATAAACTTTAAATATGAATATAAAGTTGCTGTGCCTGCCTAACTAGGGTTCGGCTCCTTAATACCGTAAAAATATATTATTTTAATACTTAAAAACACAATATGCAGATTATTAATTTTTTTTATTTTTACATCAGAGCATGTTTCATTTTTTTATTTTAATTCTTAACTTTTAATTACTTTTACAATTTTTCTTCATTTTTAATATTATTTCCATTTGTAAAAACTAACTACAAACTACAAACTTTAAAATAACTTTTTTACTTAAATTTTAATTTTTGAACAACTTCCATTTATGTTTTTTTTCCTTCTCTTTTTTGTACTTTCATTAATAACCTTACATATAATTACTTTATAATATGGGAATTTCACTGGTTCATTAAAGTAAAGTTTAACTGTGTAAATTATAAAACTATGTAACTGTACTGTATGTTTCCTAAAAAAAATAAAAATTAAATTTAAAAAATAAAAATAAATATATGCATATTTGGACTTTTAACCAATCGTGCAATCTGTAGCTGCAGGACATCGTTTAATCGAGTTGTGGTCCCATGGCTAGTGTCTTGGACTCACGGCTCAAAGGTCCATGGTTCGAATCCCACCCTACCCCATCTTGGTTCCCATTTTCTAATAGTGAGTTATTTACAACTCGTTGAAAATGGCCCGCAAAATTAAATATTTTGGTAAATAATAAGAACGCATTTTTTTCTTTTTTAAAAGAGATAGTTTAAAACACTTTTTAGTAATTTTTTATGAAACGTAAATGGGGTCAAGATTTCTAACCACCCGTGCGTTCTGTAGCTGCAAGACGTTTTGTAATCTATTTCCCATATAATAATTATTATTTAACGTAATTAGAAATGGGGAACCAAAATCCCAACCGCCAATGCGCTCTGTAGCTGTAAGACGTGTTGTTTTATTGTACAGCACCCTTGAGGTGATTATCAAAATAACAGTGAAATAATTCCTTCAACATACGCGAAAACCCGTTCAAAAGATCGGTTTCGATCATACAAAAAGCAATGTTTTATGCAATTAAAAAAAACAAACAAAACTTATGTTAATACCTAAATTCTTATTCATTAAATAAATACATTATTTATCCAACAAATAAGAAATCCAAAAATACAACATGAAAAATTACACCAATTTTATAAAGATTTAAAAACCTTAACCTCTCGTAAATTCAAAATATAATGTGTGTGCTTTGGCATACTTGGGTTTTACGAGCTCAAGACGATAAATGTATTTATTTTCATTCAAAATAATAAATCTGGTTACTTTATGTATTTCCTTACCTGCCATACGAATATTTTAAAAAGTAATTTTGAGAACAACTTTACGTGGGTGTGGGTGGCTTTAAGATTGATGCTGATTAAACTGGCCGAAGAGAAGTATGAAAAATTAAAGGGATTTTCGTTTTTTTTTGTAATTAAAGTAATTCGCTAGAATCTCACCCACAATAATAAAAGTTTCAGCCCTCTTTTCAAATAAAAATTCAATAGAGTTTCTTCAACTAATAGAAAAAAATATGCATACTCAAACATTTTTTTTTAAGGAGAGAAAAACTGATTAACTTAAATATTTTAATTCTCAGACCATTTATTAAAAGTATTAACTTGAGCCGAAAAAATGGAAATTGAGTTGAGGTTGAGTGGGATTTGAGCCTCAGAACTTTGGTCCGTGAGTCCACAATGCTACCACGGGACCACAACTCGGTTCATAATATGCAAAATGGAGAACATTACACAGTTCATAAGCCCAGTAAAAGCCTAGACATTTTTATTCCCTCATTTTTTTTTCTTTACTTCTACTGTAATTAAAATGTACCAAATTCAAGATTATTTATTACGTGTTTATAAATGTCAGATTAAAATCAATAGAAATTCTGCAAAAAATATAGGAAGTAAACTGCATACCCTTATTCGCACCAGGGTGGGGGGGGAAGTACAATGTCTATCTTTATAGATAGATATTATACTTACCCCTTACTTTACTTTTAAAATCGTTCTAAAAAAAAATATTTTGCACGAAAATGTTTATATTTGTGTAGGGTTCATAGTCCATAATCGATGACACACACGTGCTTAAACGTTTCACCTGAAGTAGCGTGATGACCAAAGAAAGCAATGCTATCATTTTCTATAGGATCGAATATCACATTTAATGCAACTCTATCAGTATTGTACATGAAATCGGGAGCATCGTTCTAAAGTACATTCACATCAACCCTACCATGAAAAAATGAACTTCAAAAGAATGTGGTCTATAAGAGACCTCAGGACGCAGTCAAAGTCAGTCAGCCCAACAAGTTCAGTCAGATCACTTCAGTCGTCGAAGTCACTCAGTTCCAGAATGTAGTTCAAGCGCAGTATCTTCAATTCCTCATCGCCGTAACACTCCTGCGACATAATTCATTATTTATTCGCCATGTAATGAATAAATGTCAAACAGCAACCTCGTGTCTTCTCTGTCAAATTCTAACAGGGGTAGAGCTCCAACCAACCCACAACTACCTAAATCCTACATTTGTATGAAAAAATGAAATACCTTAGTCGGAAATCTGTAATTAAACATGTTTAGAAAAAAAACCTTTTGTGCGTTTTCTATTTTTAACTTATTTTTTTATGTATTTGAAATTAATTTATAAACCCCCACGAATTACATTAATTCAACAACATTATTTTTAATTTTTCAATTCATAATCGATTGTCAGAGATAATATTTTTAACATTCTTTGTAAAGGTTGTCCGAGTCTTTTGTTTAGTTTTGTCTGGTAGTATATTGTATAATTTCAGTTAGTGATTTATTAATCTTAACTGTCTTCATTTTCTTATCTCAACTGTCTAAATCTTAATCTCAAAAGGGAAACAACACATAATACAAAATACCTATAAAAATATAAATGGATTAAGAATAATTAATTGTATTTTCCAAATCAATATGGATATTGTGGAAAAATGTTTTCATTTCAAATTTAAATTTAAAAAAATAAATAAATATACGTTGCTAGAAAAACGCGACGTGTTTGGCCGTGGTGTAATGGTCAGCGCGTTTGCCTACCATGCAAGAGGTCTCGGGTTCGATTCTCGACATGGTTGATATGAAATATTGATTTAAAAGGGTGTTTTCACACGAGAATATTTCATAGTCCCTGGACGGGTACCTGAAGCGGAAGACTGATCACCTTACCTTCATATAACAAAATTAATTGAGATATGCTGCGATTGGCAAACCGATCCAGTGCCCTATGCACCATCAGCTTCTTAAAGGGAATGATGATGATGTGACGTTAAGATTCGTGATAATGTTCTAAACGAATTTTAATGGCCAGGAACAAATATATATGAATTGTGACGTATGAGGGGCGTGGCCAATGGAATGACCGTATTAGAAAAAGTTAGCAAAATTTTTTTTTTTTGCTGGACAGTATTTTATGGACCTTTTACTTTTAAAATGTTAAAAAAAGTCATATTTCCCTATTTTCTCATTTTAGAATACTGTTATATTCTGATTATCTCGTATTGTGTTATCTTTACTAGAAAATTTACAAAAAAGTCGTAAGGAAAACTGAACTGTATTTTGTTAATAAAATTGAAGATTAATGTTAACGACACTAGGCACGGGTTGTGGTCTCACGGATCAAAGGTCCGTGGTTCGAATCCCACTCTGCCCCAACTTGATTCCCATTTTCTAATAGTGAGTTATTTACAACTTGTTGAAAATGGCCCTCAAAATGAAATATTTGCGTAAATTATAAGAACGAAAATATTTCTTTTTATAATAAAAAAATAAATAAAAAAAACTTTCTATTGTACCAAGGGGCCTGATCCGCACGCATAGGAGATTAAATAGGTAAGTAAACAAAATACAGCGTATTTCAATTATTTGTTGAGATGAAGGTAAGGTAAAGGATCGTTACAACGTCTTTTCAGAACTGCGAGAGACTTTATTTTATTTTATTTGTGATTTTTACAGCTATTACATAAACAAAATAATTAGAAAAATCTTAACAATACAATGCCAATTAAAAAAATCCACTGTAAATATAATGACACATAATATATAAGAAAAGAAGTTTAGTAATTGTATTGGTGTGACGTTTGTATTCATGTGTATGTGAATGTGTGTATGCGTGAATGAATGAGGGAGAGGATACATGTGCGTGTGGAAATGAAAGAGGGAGAGGGTGCGTGTGTATGGGTGCGTAAGTATGAAAATAATTTATTTGCTTAAAACTTGTAAATTGTATTAAAAATGGTACAATAAAGAGCTTAGTAAAAAGTTAGAAACCTTTTTGTTAAAATTCAAATGACGGAATGATATAAATTGTTTTTTTTTTTTTTAAGTATGATAAATTTCAAAACCGTATTCTGAAAAAAAAAGGCATTTTATTTTTTAAATTTAACTGATACACATCGAATGAATAATGTGCGACGAGTCCTATACAATACAGTAGGTAACCACAAAATGCAGTAAATACGAAATAATGACAACAATAAAATAAGGCTAAATATTTAGAAGTAAAGAAGAGGCAAATGGGGTTAAGGCTCTTCTGAGTCATCCGCAGCACATGCCCGAGCCAGATCTACTCCGCACTCCCAAAACGCTCATTATGAGAGGTTGCTGCATCCATTCTCTGACTTCGACGTTGGCAAATTGAACCAGCTTATACTTAATACTTTCCTCAAGCACTTGCTCTTCAAATTCAAAAGTTTGGTGAAGTGCCAGGATTCACACGTAATAAATACAGGACAAATAATACGCTAACTAGGGAAAAACGAATAACAATTACTTTTTTTATAGTTGTTTATTAAACAGATCAATTTAACTTTAAAAATTCAGGTCTTGATTTGAATTTATTTGTCATATCATTCTGATTGGGTGCCTGGAAACAGCCGTTTGTTCTGTGCAGATTTTCGATATTAATTTGTATTTGCTTAATTTTATAATGCCTTGAGGTGATTTTCACAAAAACGGCGCTATATAAACCATCCAAATATAAATAAATAAATGTCGTTTTTGGTCATAGTCGTTTGTCTTCATTTTCTGCAGCATAACTTGATCTTTATTTAAACATATATATTTCATCAATAAGGAAGTTGAGCCCTATAGGAAATTGGATGTAAAAAAAGTTTTCTCATGCGCGCTAAAAATTAGAGCATTAAATTGTTCGGCAATTTTTCGTAAAAATGCACGAAAAAAAAATACAAAAAATACTTAAAAATACTAATAATATAAAAACGAACTACTTTGAACGATGTTAAGAGAACTGTGAAAGTTTTCCAGTTTACGGACAAGTCAACGGATCAATCGGCAAAACTGACCGAGAAAAAGCGGAAGATAACTTAAGACGTCACGTACGGAGTAATTTCAGAAAAACTTTAAAAATATATTTCGGCTTAGTTAGTCTATTAACAAATGAAAAAAAAACCACTGAAAATTTTCATTCTTTTAAACAAGTATTAACGCTTTTATAATTTTCACAAATTTTAATTTTGGTGGCCATTTTCAAAGAGTTGTAAATAACTTACTATTAGAAAATGGAAATCAAGTTGGGGTAGAGGGGTGCTCAAACCTCGGACCTCTAATAAATCCGTGAGTCCGCAACGCTAGCCACGGAACCACAACCCGACTCAACTCTACTCATATTCTGGTAATTTTTATGAAGTAAAAGAGTTGCCTTAAAACGAAAACTAAAGGCAAAGAAATAATCAAAAACAAAGAAACGTTTTGCATATTCATTAATATTCAACTCTGGATATGCTCAGAATACAAGCTTTTTATACTTTAGCGAAATAATTTGCATTTCAGCTGAAAATGTTTTCTACTTTTAAGTTTTCACGGGATTATTTCTCTGTTCTCTCGATGCAATTATCAAGTTGCTTAGTTGCACAATATGCTAGCTGTTATAGACTCACTTCAACCACACTTGTGTATCCTAGCAGAACAAAAGGATCTTAACAATAGTCTATTGTATGCATATCTTGGTACATTTAATTTACAATCTAGACGCCACGAGTTATTGCAAATTTTGCTTTTGTTTTGCGTTAATGAAAGGATAAACAAACTAATTTGTATCGCAAACTAGGAACAACGGATGTGTTTGTTGAAGGAATTCATAAATCACGCCACAACTCCGTTTTTCGTTAGCGGTAGGCAGAGGGATAGAATGCCAAGCGCGTATTTCCTAAAATACATTCTTAGCTTCTTCCACAATCTGTGTCTGCTTTTGACTTGATTAGACATTAAAAAAATATTTATCTGATCATGCCAATTGTGTTGTTTGCGTTGCAGGTTACCAGGGTCATGATGAGTTCATGAGCTACCTGCATCACTTCTAGCTCTCTGAGATCGATAGCTGATGCGACAATGAAACTCCTCAAGATGTCCTTCATCTGTTGATCCATTGTCCCCTTTTCAGCTTTCAAAGACAACAGCTGGAGGCGCGCTGCTGAAGCCTGGGTGAAGATCTTAGCTACATCCCATCGGTGATAGGTAATAAAGAACTCACACGTCAGGTAGTGTCATATATGTTCAATATAGTGCAGGCAATAGATAAAATAAACCAATGTAGGGAACAAAATGCCGAACACTCTTCTAGTGGAACGGAAGGCCTGTTGACTACTGTCAGCTTCTCATAGCTTCTCCTAAAGAGTTTTAAGTGGTTTTCTCTCCATGTGAGCAAATGCTAAGAAGTTCCTGATTGGCCCATTCTAGAATATCCTTCTTGTTCTATATAGTAATTTAACTGCAAGAAAATCCTTTTTTGAAATATAAACCTTGTATATTATAAGCAAAGAAAAAAATAATGCAACTACTATATAAAAAAAGGTTACCGAACCGCAGCAAGAGATCTAGGGCCTGTAGGGCCCTAAGAGTCTAGGGCCCCCTTCAAATTTTTTACGTAGACATTTTGACATTATAAAAAAAGCTCACATAGAAACGTGTAAAGCCCAGGCCCAGAGGCAGAACTAGGTGATTTTTGGCCAAGGCCCCCTGAGGTTGGAGCCTCTAAGTAATTAAGTATGTTTTACTTAATACTGCGTTCGTGCCTAAGATATTTGCAAGTGGAAGAATCGAGGTATGTATGCAAAGACATGGTGAAAGGCGTTCTCTTTCTGCCTGCCCCTACGGGGAAACGGCGTGACGGTTTGTTTTTGTTATGTGCGAGCGTGTTTACAAAACTTCAATCAACCTAGTTCTATATTGTCTGGCATTTTAGTTTTGCAATTGTGAATGGAGCCATTGTTTCATATTTTATTGTGCTGTCAATAAAACATGCTTGTTCATCAGATATTTTATTTCTTCACAAACTGCTATGTATCCATATTACATACTTGTTTGTAAATATTTTTTACCCTATAAAAATACATAGTCTGCTGTTTTGTTTTGTCTGACAAAACATACTTTAGGATTTTCACTTGAGAGTATCCATCGAGTTAAAACAACAACTTAGAGCTTTATTTATTTTTGTACCACAACAGGTCAGGAGGCCCAATTTCAGTGCTGAATTACATCGCTGAACTTATTTTTGGTGTTCTCACCACTACACCACGGAGGCTGTTTGGTTCTATTTCACACACATAACCACCTGGACACGGACATTTAGACACACTCAAACTGATATCACCCACTGCTAGAAGTGTCCACAAAATTAAGTGAACTCAGCGGTCTATGGAAAGACAAATGTCGGGCGTCTCCTTAAGAGACCGAATAAAAATGACATGATTTATATATATATATGATTGGATAATTTACATAGCGCTATTTTTGTGAAAATCACCTCAAGGGCGCTATATAAATTATTCAAACATATATATACAAATCATATCATTTTTTGCTTCCCTTTCTTATCTTTATTTCCTCTTTATATATCCTGTATTCAATTGCTGTGCTCAAGTTGTTGGATTATGATTTTTTTAAAAATTAATTAACTAAAATAAAATCTAACTTGGCTTTATTCAATACGCGCGCGATATTAATTGAATTTCCTGGAATCGCTTCGGATTTTAATTGAATATTCAGAGGCTTGTTGCTGTCATGTTAAAAAAATGAATGTCACCCCAGTCCCATTTTCAAAGCTTTGTGAAGTGAGAGGGTTTTAATTTCAATTTAGTATGAGTTAAGCGGTGAGACATTGTCCATCAACACACGATGTCACTTAACTTCTGCACTTAAAATTGTGAACTCCAAAATATAAAACATTTAAGTTTGTTCTTGATGGAAAATTCTTGATGGAAGTTCATTATAATTTATTATATAGATAAAAGACGAGCGATACTTTAATTCAAAAATTTTTAATATCCACTGACCGGTTTCATCGCTTTCGCGACATCTTCGAGACTGGTATCTTTATTAAGGAGTTCAATGTATTTATACAAAACAGAGGTAAAGATAGATAATTCAAAATTATATGAAAGTGAATTAAATAAAGTTATTTTTATCTTAAGAATCATTATCAAATTTTTTTCGGGTTAACTAATGAGTTTTTTTTTTTTTTTTTTTTTTTTTTCAGAAAACATACAGTCATACAAAATAAGTACTAATAACAACAATTTTTTAACATAAAAAGACCAATTAAGTTTTCATAAATTAAAAAGATATAAACATTAAATGTGACAAAAAATAAAAAATAAATAAGAATTTTAAGTGAGAAAAGAATAATTGTTGACATTTGCGTTTTCCATGGAGGTAATAAATTAAAATAAATAAAAATACCGAATGTACACTCCGAGCCATCCACGCACACACATGAACGCACATATAAAACATACACAAACATATACATTACATGCGGCACATATACATAGCATAAACCACTCAAGATGTACATTCAGCAACTATCCCAAATAATCGACCCCATGAAATTCTGAAATTGAAAATGAAATTCTATTGAATTTATATTTGAAAAGAGGGCTGAAACTTTTATTATTGTGGGTGAGATTCTAGCGAATCACTTTAATAACTAAAAAAAAACGAACATCCCTTTAATTTTTCATACTTCTCTTCGGCCAGTTTAATCAGCATCAATCTTAAAGCCACCCACACCCACGTAAAGTTGTTCTCAAAATCCTTTTTAAAATATTCGTATGGCAGTTGATATAATGCTTTTTAACATATTACAACAGATATAAAGAACATTTAAGAGAAAGTAATATGGAAGTCTAGGGATCTACAGAGCTTATGACCTGTCATTGGCTGGTGTAAATGGCCACTTTACAAACTGTGTTACATTCACCATTCTGCTCACATTTTAACATCTAAATTCCTTCGATTTTTTCATCTGTTGATGTTTGTGAAGTTAAAGAGCTAAAACCTTTATTTATGCGGGTGACATTCATCTAATTGAATTATTTTACCTACATACTAAGCAACGCCTGAAAATGTTATTTTTCAATTTCTATACTTCTTCATGGACCAGGTGGATTTTTAAACAATAGTTTTAGTCTGTTCAAACTTCTGCAGACAAGGATTGGATTCAACTCCCTGGGGAGCTGTTCACACCAAAATATTACAACAGAAATGAAGAACATTTAAGAGAAGGTAATATGGAAGTAATTTAATTAGATGAATCTCACCCGCATAAATAAAGGTTTCAGCTCTTTAACATCACAAACATCAGCAGATGAAAGAATTGAAGGAATATAGATGTTCAAATATGGGCAGAATGGTGAATGTTACTCAGGGTGTAAAGTGGCCACTTAAACCAGTCATTGACAGGTCATAAGCCCTGTAGATGCCTGGGCTTCTAGGTAATAACGTTCTCTTAAATGTTCATCATCACTGTTGTAATATATTAGATTTACGAAATAATTGTTCTGATTTACAACGAAAAGGCTTTTTGAATATATCTAATAATTGCTATTATTTATTTATCATTAAATGTTTGTGTCATAAATGTTATCACGCTAGAAAAATGTTTGGAGATATATTTCGCAATTATTTATCTTCATATATCTTTGACGGGCGGACATAAAAGCATAACGGCATTTTTATTCATTTACGATTTATATGAGAAAATTTTCCTTGTGTGTGCTAGCATCAATGGTATAAACAGTACACTTATACGACCTCTCAAAACACAAATAAACAACTTGCCTATTAAACTTCGGTTTTAATAAAATAAGCATGCGCATTTGTATCATATTTTCAGCAGCAAATAGTCCAAGATGGTCTCAGTCATACAGTCATATAAATAATCTGATTTCAATCATTCGTTGACAAGTATAAATAGTATAAGTTGTTAGTTTTAGTAGTATAAATATACTTATTTATTTATTTTATTTATTTACACTCTTTATCAAAATACAATTCCATGTTCACTTTGCCCAGCTAACAAGGATACATACCCCGTTCCAAGCTAGGCAATTACATTTTAATATATTATAATAGTTAACAAATTAATATAGAGCACAGACAAACTAAACTTATTCGTACACACATTTTGATACATATACATACAGACATACACATATATACACACACATATATATATACACATATATACATATGTACATACACACACACGTACATACACCCATGCGCATACACATGCATACATTCATAAAAACATAGACAATTTATTTATGCGAAACTTCATGGTTGTCATCTATAAATATATATTTTTTTAAATGTTCCTTATTTTTTTAAATTTATTTTCGACATCCAGTAAGAATCTCCAATCCGTGGCATGCATCAACTTTTCTGACTCCCTACGACCAATGTCATGAAAGAGCGAGGTCAACACGTTCCGTAACTTGACAACACTTCCGTCTTTCCACGATTCTGGCAAAAGGTTATGGACTTTTTTGCCTACGTAATAGTGTTGTTTCGATGCCAGAACGGTGTTGACCCCTTCACTTAGTATCATATCCCTATTAGAGTATCTTGTATTATAGTTGTGGTTGACGCTTGGGTAAATGTCTCTATTTATGTGTGTAACCACAACCGTTCTCAATATATACTGTTGAATAATATTCAGTACTCTGAATTCTTTGAAGAGCAAGTCACTTGGATAACGAAATGTTTTTTTTAAAAATAGCTCGGATTAAAGATTTCTGTGCAATTGCTACAGGATTATTTCTGTCCCATATTTGGTTCAAGTAGTTTATGTGGAATAAATCTTATATTTGTATAAATTACTCGAATGTGGTTACACAGATGAAATAATCTGTAAATAATAACCCACTTCGCAAAATATGAGTAGTTTTTCAGTGACTTGCTTGTTGTACGCTGATGATGCAATTATTTTAGCAAGCAGCAAGGAGGATTTGGAACAAATAGTCTCTAGAATGTATGATGTATGCCTGGAGAGCTAATTGGTGATTAGCGAAAATAATTCAAAAGTGATGGTATTTGAAAGGGGAAGTGAGGTTACTGATTGCATAATAAATGTAAACAACGAATGTCTCGAATAAATAGAAGAATTTGTGTATCTGGGAAGCACGTTTTCAAGAGATGGAAGAGTAGAAAAATATGTGAGTGAATGCGGGCAATAAAATGAACGGCGCACTTAGCACAGTATTTGCTAATAAAAATATGTCAAACTGGCAGTGCACAACGGAGTTTTAGTCCCAAAACTTATGTATGGAAGTGAAACATGGAACTGGCAGAGGAAGGATGCAATCTCTTAGACGAATGTGTGGGAAAACAATACACGACAGGGTTACGAATTATGAAATCAGGCGAGAGTGAAAATCTGAGTCAGGTATAATTGATTAGATGAAGAAAGGGTCTCTGAGATGGTTCGGTCATGTAGAACGAATGGCTGACAAAAGAATGGTAAAACAAGTATATATAGCGAGAACAAACGGTAACGTGAGACGAGAATGACCTAGGAAGACATGGCATGATCAGATAAACCAAAATCTTAAGTCTGGTCATGTCAAAAGCAGGCAGAACCGAAGAGCATGTATGAATGTGGAAGAAGCTAGAAATGTATGCCAGGTAGACGTGCGTGGCGGTCTATTCTCTCTGCTTACCCCTACGGTGGAGTGGCAGGATGGTTGTAGTAGTAGTAGCGAGTTTTGTAGCTAAATAATTAGATTTATAATAACGTTTTTTACTTTCCTGAAAAGTGATACTTTTACTGGTATACCTAGTCTTATATCTATCTGCCCATTAAGAATATTACATTTAAAGTATTGTGTTTATTGGATTGAGTTTCTCTACTAAAGTTTCTTGGTGAACCTTTAAATTATAATATAAAAATACAGTGTTTGGTTTTTCTCAACATTATTTCTAATTTTGTTTAAGTTATCAATAATTCCATTGATGTAAAATGTATTGTTATTTTTCAAAATTAAAAGTAAAGAAAAAAAACATGCATGGATTAAACATTTTTAAAAATATTAACAGTTTAAATTGTATTTGTTGTACGCTTTATAAAAGAGTAAATTACTCCCCTTTACAAATAATTAATTAAGTTAATATTTTACATCGGTTTCTCTGAAAGGATTTACAAAGATAGTAAACGAATAATCGGCGTAATATTAAGATAAAATAACCGCTTACTTCTAAAACTCCCGTAAATAACTGTCTTAATTTCACAGCAAAGTAGTTTCACATTTCATTTGCATACCAAATACCTATTGAAAACTTGTCTCTAAAGGTCATAATCCACTGCTTACCTAAGTTAAGTTTCCTTTAAACTTTGTATGGAGCGTCGAGTTAGATTTAGAAGTTTAACTTTTGTTCACAAGTGAATGTGATTTTCACCGATACAAAATTTCAAGTTAGGAAAATCGTTTGAATATTTAAGCTGGGAAGCTTAAAAATATTAGGCATTAGAGATTATTCTATGGCTTCGATCTATAAGGGGCCAATGTCGCAAATCTTAATATTACAGAAGAGCATTTATTTAGCTAGTTTGACGTTTTTGCTTGTTTGTATGTACACGTACAAGTTTTTAATTTTTATTTATTTATTTACACCTTTTATCAAAAATACAATTTTACGTTCATTTTGCCCAGCGAACAATGGTACACGTTCCAAGCTAGGCAATTATATTCTAATATATGATGATAGTTAACAAATTAATAGAGAGCACAGACTAATACCATATAAACTTATTCATATACACATTTTGATACATATACATACACACATACACATATATACATATATATATATATATATATATATACACACGTACATACACCCATGCGCAAACACATACATACATTCATAAAACATAGACAATTTATTTATAATGAAAAATTTTATGGTTACCAATTTGACATTATTGACAATTAACATCGACATTTCAAAATGTCGGCAAGTAAAATATGAAATCTGACACTGGCCCTTTTAGATCCAAGCAACATAATTATTATTTCAGTATTAACCCTTTGGGTCCAAACTATTTAAATATTTTTTTAATTTCACACGTGGAAACCTTCTTTTTTAACACAAAATCTCTTAACCTTAAAATGCGTATGGTCGGTCAGATCAACACCGCAAAAATATACAATGAAGAAAAGAGACTGATAAAAGAACGTAGAATGGATTGATCAATATTTAAAATAAAATAAAAACATTTATCAATCGGCAGGTAAACATATAAACCAGTACACCATGGGGCCGGGCCGACTAATCTCCACTCAATTTCTTCTAGCAAAATTTTTGCCCGAGAGTAGTAACTACAAAAATAAATAAGACGAAAAAAGAAAATGATAAAAAGTGTCCATCCATACTGATTTTACCGGATCAAGTGCATTGGTATGATGCGTGTGAAACGGGCCCATACAAGACAGACCCAATGACTCAAATCTAGAGTATGCCGTCATAAGCAAACAGACACTTTTTTGTCCAAAACCACAAAATGAGCTAAATGTTTATGCCCATGACAATTTGCAGTATTTTTAACATTTGCATAAAGTTGCTTTACTTTTGCAAATAGCCGCCTTTAAGCTATATATTAGTTAACTCCTTAAAGACTGTGGTAAATAATTGCTTTGTTTGTGTTAAAGTTCAGACATTAAAACAATAATAAATATGGCGACACACTGTTTAATAATTGCTCTTCCATAATTTATCTTTAAAAAATCCTTAATACATATAATTTAGCCATGCTAAAGCAAAATAAATAAACATCATAAATACCCCGATCATCTTACATGCGCGCATCCCTGAACTGAACTGAACCTCATACACACTCACACAAATACCGGCCACAGAACAACGTCTCGGTCGTCCTGGTTATGAGTTCTATCTTGGTGCTCTCTTGATACAGATTTATTGCTGTATTGGCGTTACATTCATTCTTCGCGTAGTAAAGATAAATATTTTTTGTATTAAAATTTAGCATAGTTATACAAATTTTACTTTCTAAATTCAGCGGAAAAATGTCTATTTGAAGTCTATATATCATCTTTAAAAAAAAGAGAGATATATCAAGTCTTGTATCGTATGTAGACATTCGTCACAGCTTGAACTAACTTGACGTAATAACATCAGAGTTCATCACACTGCCTAAAAAATCAAACGCTAAGTCATATAACAATTACAGATTGATTAGTTTAATGAGTCACGCTATTAAGATATTTTTAAGAATCTTGCATAAGCTTTGGATAAATATTAATATGCATATAAACGAGACGCAATTTAGTTTTCGCAGTGGTTATGGCCCAAGGGAGTCCCTTTTTTTCTATTCAAATGCTAACCCAAAAATGTCTTGACCAACAAAGAGCTGTCTATATGTATTTATCGACTATGAGAAGGCATTCGATAATGTAAGACACAATAAGTTTCTAGACCGTCTAAACAAAATTGGGTTGTATGGGAAAGATAAAAGGACTATCTATAACCTTTATTGGAATTAAACTCACACGTCCGTATAAATTACATTAAAACTGATAACATACATATCCTGAAAAGTGTAAAACAAGGTTGCATACTTTCGCCAATGCTTTTTAACTTATCTTTCAAATTAGTATTTAGAGAAACCTCACAGGATGTTGACATAGGAACTAAAATAAATGGTGAAGTAATCAATAATATTAGATACGATGATGATACTGCCATTAAAAATCATCTACAGTAACTTGTCGACAAGGTAAATAATGCAGATATGGAATTTGGACTCAAAATGAACGCTCCAAAAACCAAAGCTATGCTATGGTGGCCAGCAAACGGAGAGGCATTAACATCCATCTCACTGTAGATGATAGTGGGATAGAACAGGGTACCCGTTTTAAATATTTAGGATGCTAGCTGAACGATGAGTGAAATCCAGATTATGAAACGAAGACAATAATTGAAATTGCAAGATCAACCTTTTATAAAATGCAAAAACTTCTGTGCAACCGAGATCTGAGACTAAGCACAAAATAGAGAGCAATAAAAGCATATGTATTGCCAGTGTTGCTGTATGGAGTGGAAGGTTGGACTCTTAAAGTTTCAACAATAATCGAAATTGAGGCCTTCGAACTTTAGCTGTGTAGAAGAGTGCTTCGAATCTCATGGTAAGATCTTGTCTCCAATTAAGCAGTTTTAAGCATTATGAACAAAGAGACGGAGTCACTGACCACTGTCAAAAGAAGAAAAGCCTCATACTTTAGTCAAATACTCCGCAGTGAGAAGTATGCCCTTCTCCAACTTATTATGGAAGGAAAGATAGAGGGCGAGACGTGGGACGGAAAAGAGCATCATGCCTCAGAAATCTCAGATAGCGGCAAAAGAAGAAGAAGAAAAAAATATATACATAAAAAATCTCTACAGAGACTTAAAAATTCTCTTAAAAATTCTCTAAAAATATGAGAAAGCCGTGACGATTATGAATATTCTACGAACCTTTTAAATTATAAATGAATAATAAATTAATATTTTCTGAATTACAATTAATAGGAAATCCTTCATCCAATATATTCCTTGAACACTGGATTTTCGCTAATTGGTTTTTTTGTGATCGAGTCTCTTCCTAAATTAATTTTCTGATGTGGTGGCTTATTTTGCGTATTTCTGTGAAGAAGGCAACCTGTCTTAGGATTCCTTTTTACTAATTAAAAACTATTGCCATCTTTTTCTATTGACTATTGAAAATATATATAAAAGAAAATATGTTGTAAATTATCTACGTTATAAATTATAAATCTGTAACACGCATTCTTATTTAATTTAAACACAATAGTTTTATCTTTTGATATTGTTTGTTATGTGTTTCAATAAAAAAAATATTTTGCTATTGTTGATTATTTCTAATAGATAGTGAATCTAGTTTTTTTATTTTTTCATTATTTTTTTAAGTTTTGCTTACTCCTTTTTAACATACGTCAAACATTTTAAAGCATGTAAATAATTTGTTTAAATTTTTATTTTCTACCCGCTTACAACTATGTATGTATTAGTATGGCAACAATTTTATTTTAAAGTTTTTATTACTGGGTACTTAATAGTTATATGTAGGAATATGTATTTGAATGTACCAAATGCTATATTTTATTTCTTACTTTAAATATTTTATAAATTTACCATACTTGTAAAAGCCCTCCGGGCGTTTACGTAAATTAAATAAAATCATAAATTGCGTTATTTTAATCTTAAAATGTTTTTTAAAAATATCATTTTATTTTTAACTTCCTATTAATTCAACAATGTTTTGAGTACGTCCAAATTCTTGCAGACTGGCTAAAGAGTTATCCATATTTAAATTTGCTGTCGTCCTATTAAAGTCGGCCTCGTGGTGTAATGGTCAGCGCGTTTACCTACAGTGCGACAGGTCTCGGGTTCGATTCCCGACATGGTTGATATGAAATATTTATTTAGAAGGGTGTTTCCACACCAGAATATTTCATAGTCCCTGGACTGGTACCTGAAGCGTAAGACTGGTTATCTTACTTTCATGTAATATTTTTTTTATTAAGATACGCTGCGATTGGTGTACCGATGCAGTGCCTTATGCACCATTAGGCGCGGAAAGGGAATGATGATGATGATGAAATTTGTTGCAACAGAGATAGAAAACATTTTTGAGAAGGGAATATGGAAGTCTAGGCATTTACAAGGCTTACATTATTTGTTTAAAACATATTTCTTAATCTTCTGTTTAAATTTTGAATTTTTTATCTTTAATTGAAATGGTTTTAATGAAATTGAATTTTGTGACTTCGCCTATTAATGTTAACATACGTAAAAATATTAATAAATCAGTATTAATCATAGAAACTACAAAGTTATTTGTTATATATTTATTTATTTTATTTTATTTGGGATTTTTACAGCTATTACATAAACAAAATAATTGGAAAAATCTTAACAATACTAAAGCCAATTAAAAAAATCCACTGTAAATATAATGACACATAATATATAAGAAAAGAAGTTTAGTAATTGTATTTGTGTGACGTTTGTATTCATGTGTATGTGAATGTGTGTATGCGTGAATGAATGAGGGAGAGGATACATGTGCGTGTGGGAATGAAAGAGGGAGAGGGTGCGTGTGTGTGGGTGCGTAAGTATGAAAAAAATAATTGTTTAAAACTTGTAAATTGTATTAAAAATGTTACAATAAAGAGCTTAGTAAAAAGTTAGAAACCTTTTTGTTAAAATTCAAATGACGAAATGATTTAAATTGTATTTTTTTTTAAGTATGTTAAATTTCAAAACCGTATTCTGAAAAAAAAAAGCATTTTATTTTAAAATTTAACTGATACACATCGAATGAATAATGTGCGACGAGTCCTATACAATACGGTAGGTAACCACAAAATGCAGTAAATACGAAATAATGACAACAATAAAATAAGGTTATGTATAAATTTTGGTTAATTTTATCCAAATATAATAACAGTATTAATGAAAATGTTTTAATTTTTATGATTTGAAGAAGGTACACATTTCACAGTAATTTTATTACCCCCAAATGAAAACAATAAATAATGTAAAGATTGGATTCAACAAAGTCCCCTCAAATAAATCCCTAGAGTCTGCAATTAATTAGCCGATGAAAAGACAAACACCATTTGAATACTGATATTACTAATTTCCCTTTAGAACTTGCTCTATATATAAACGAGGATATGTGCGATAAATGTTTTCTTGTTGGTAAAACTTTTTTACGCAAAATGAATAAGCGTGGAACATTCTTTTCTAAACTAAGTATTCGTGGTTGATGTATCTGTCACGGTGTGTGGAGAGGCAGGTATAAAGAATTAAGAGAAAATTTTCAGCATTTTTCCAAACGTAACTTGGAGTATTACAATATTTTACGAATGTCCTTCGAATCGTGAAAATGTATAACGACAATTTTAATAACATTGACGTATTTAGTATTTGCAGGGGCGAATCGTCTATATAAGCGATTATGGGCAGCCCACCATTATATTTTACTACCAATAATAATTTGTGTTGACCAATAATAATTTGACTACCCATAATAATAAGGAATTTGTGTATCTGGGAAGTATTTTCACTAGAGATGGAATGACTGAGAAAGATATTGAAAGGAGGGTGAGTGCCGGGAACAGAGTAAGCGGTGCACTTAAATCGACTTTGGCAAATAAATGTTTGTCACAAGAGGCAAAATTGGCAGTTCACAGCGGAGTCCTGGTCCCGTCCCTGATGTATGGGAGCAATGTATGGACTTGGAAAAACAGGGATGGAAGTAGGCTGAATGCTGTCGAAATGCGATCTCTCAGGCGAACGTGTGGTAAAACTATGTACGATAGATGCACAAATGTTGAGATCTGTACATTATGTTAGGCTGAGACAAGCATTATCGACAAAATCAAGAAAAGAGCTCTGCGCTGGTTTGGACATGTAGAACGAATGGACAGCGAAAGAACGGCTAATAATATTTACAATAAGAATGTTTATGGATGCAGAAATAGAGGTAGACCGAGAAAGATATGGCATGACCAATTCCAACAAATACTTAAAGATGGATATGTCAAAAGTCGGAATAATCGGTGCGCGTTCATGAGAAGATGTACGAATGTAGAGGAAGCGAGATCTGTATGCAAATATAGAGTGTTGTGGCGTTCTATCCTCTCTGCCTACCCTTACGGGGAAACGGCGTGATGGTTTGTTTGTTTGTATAATAATTTGATTAAAATTATTTGTTGACAATTCTTGATGGAATTTCATTGTAATCATGTAATTACTTATATTTACATAAAAGTTACTAGTTAAAAATACTTGGTACACTTCCACTTATTTGTTTGACCAATTAGCGCTTTCACCCTCTAATGGGCATCTTCAGACTGGTAAATATTAAACAGTGAAAGGATAATTTTGATTTAAAACGAAATATTATCTTAAGTGAAGATACATTAAAAAATAAGTTGAAAGAGATACAATACGCAATATTTAAATGGAACAGAGTGGGTCAAATTATCAAAACATGTGTTGGCGGTGTGTGTATTTGTACATTAGTTTCTTTGTAGACATCGTTCAGTACGCAACTCCCGATTTGAATTAAATTATGGCGTATTGTGTCGTTTTAAAGTGTAGATATACTGCTTGGGATCAAAAAGAAACAGTATGAGATCACATTTCATGTTTAAGTAGCAAATAATGTATGTGTCAGTAGCAAAAGCATTACTTAAAATTTAACTGTTTTTCTATCTGTCAGATTGTCAAAAAAAATGAAATGGTCATTTTTTTAGTGTTGCCAGGTTAGTCAACTTTTTTACGCTACTTTGCTAATCTAATGAGAAAACTAATGGTAAATGAACCTCTCGTATTAAAAAATGCCGAGGTTGGCATTCGATTGACATTATCTTTAAAACATCAAATATTATTTATGAAAAATATAAATATAAAAATACCCGTTTTATGTAAAATGAAATTTGTTTTATTTTTTTAGCTCAAAGTTCATTTATTCAATAACTCTGATTAAATGACCCTTCGCTTATCTACTCTGTTTTGTCAATAAAATTTTCCGCGTGTACAATAAAATTTTAGAGAAATTAATAAAATTGATTGAAAAAATATATTATTATCTTATATTTGTGTTATGATTATATTTTTGGCGATCTGGCAACATTACGCGGAGACTTCACGCATTCGGGCTGCGAAAGTCTTATCTTTTCTAATTTTTTTAACTTAAATAATTTCACATATTTTTTCTGTATATTTTGTGTCGTATTTAAGTATGTTAGCAGTTTAAGTATTTTATTTTTTGTAAATGCCCCTTGGGCGTTATTGAACTAAATAATAATAAATAAAATGTCACTTAAGAATAGTCCGCTTATTTACTTGGAAGAACGTATATGAAATGAAACAAAATTATTATTTTTACACCTAAGGGGATGATGAGGGATACTCGATTGTTTTCGTTTAAATAAACATCTATATAGTATATAGGTAGCTAGAGTGTCATCAGAAGGACTTTGTTGCTAAATTGCTTTTGTTGCAACACTAATTAATTGCGTAACTGATTTCTCCCTTACACCACTTGAGCGAAGCCGCGGGTAAAAACTAATTAAAAAAATATTCATCATCATCATCATCCCCTTTCCGCACGTAATGGTGCAAAGAGTACTACATTGATACACCAATCGCAGCGTATCTTGATCATTTTAAGTTACACGAAGGCAAGATGATCAGTCTTACTCTTCAGGTACCAGTGCAAGGACTATGAAATATTATTGTGTAAAAATATCCTTTTAAATAAATATTTCATATCAACCTTGTCAGGAATTGAACCCGAGACCTCTCGCATGGTAGGCAAACGCGCTAATCAGTATACCGCAAGGCATGAATATAACAAATATTAGTTAAGTAATTACTACATTACGTTACAATTCTAGTTTATCGTGAAATTTATTCATGTATATTTTACTACACTTCAATACTATCTTATTGTTCTGGATAATTATATTATTTTATTTTTCAAATTTTGTTTCGTTTACTAGGACCATAGAGCAGTAATTCAATTACATTAAAACCTAAAGGTGCTTCACACAAGTTGTTCTACGTGATATTGAAGTCAATGTGAATTAAACTTTATGTATAACTTTTAAGTTTGTTAGTAAAAACTATTGGTCCAAGTTCACTGTACATAAATAATGTATATTAAACTTTGAACAACATATTTTATGTTATTTTGTTTCTTTCAAATACAAACAGATTTTCAGGTTACAATTATATGCCTAGGAACTAACAAATAAAAAAAGAATACGTAGTAGGGCTTTCCATTCAATTATATGTATTCACTTCAACAATGTTTGAGTATGTCCAAATGCTTGCAGACTGGCTGGATTTCCTTCCTAGGGAGTTATTCATATTTAAATTTATTTCAACAGAGAGGGAAAACGTTTTTGAGAAGAGAATATGAAAGTCTAAGCATTTACAGGACTTATGACCTGTCATTGGCTGGTTTAAGTGGCCACTTTACACACTGTGTAACATTTACCATTCTGCCCAGGTTCAGCTCTTTTACTTCACAAAAGTCAACAGATGGAAGAGTTGAGGAAATGTGGGTGTTCAAAAATGGACAGAATGGTGAATGTAATACAGTGTGTAAAATGGCCACTTAAACCAGCCAAAGACAGGTCATAAGCCCTGTAAATGCTTGGACTTCCATATTCCCTTCTCAAAAATGTTTTTCCTCTTTGTTGAAATAAATTTAAATATGTATTCACTTATTTAAAAAAAATAAACAGACGGTTTCAACAATATAAAAAATAAAGAAGGAAAGTGACTGAAACGATGTTCGTGATATAAATTAAAACAAAAGAAATCGAGACAAAACATGGAGATAGTGGGAGGGGAAAATAACAAAACGTGATAAGGAGTGATGGGGATGAATGAAGGCAAGTAGGGTTGTAAAATTGCATTTAATTTGTTGACGAGAAATAAAGATAAAAAATACAACATTTATTCTCTGTTATTCTGAATCAAGCTTGTTAGTTCTTTTCTGTAACTATTATACGAGTATGCATTGTCAAATATATCAAGACTATTGAAATTCGTGTTAAATGTTTCACATATACGAGGGATGGTAGAATGTTTACGACGATTAGTTTTAATGTTAGGGATATAGAAAATATCAGACAGTCTAGTTGGTTTCAAGGGGACACTGTGAGCAATTAATTCGTTCTGGGGAATCAAGCTTATTATTTACAATTTTATAAATAATAATAATAATCACGGTTTATTAACAAAAATAACAATTTATTTATCTACTACATACACATTTAGGTAATAGATATCTCTGGATCATGTCTAGTCTGCCTAACTAGGTACAAACTGTTTTAAGACAGACATTTTTATGCAAACTAAACAACAAAATTACTAGCTACTAGTTAATTTATAATACTGTTGTACAATATTTATTTATACCATTCATTATTTAAGAACGTTTTTGAGTAAATTTTCTGAATTTTCCCTACCTAAACCCGGTAACCATTTTTTTACAAATTTATTTAATTGTATCCGGTTTATGGTTTTGCAATGTTCCGGTAACATATTAAATATTTTGGGGGCCAGAAACCTGAAATTTCTTTGCCCGAATTCAGAGCTTGTGGTAGACTCAATGACCTATCCACTAGTTTGACTTCTGGGAGTGTTAATAGAAACAAAATTAGGTTCAAACGATGAAAAAATAGGTGGGTTGTAAGTTTTTCTTAAACATTATTTCACTTTAAGAGTTTATACTACTTATATTGAGAGAGTATTCCATGCTTAAGGGGATATGTAGTCTGGCTTTTCTCCATTCAAACGTATTACCTTATTTTCTCTCTGTATTATGGTATTGATTTTTTCCCACACCCATTTTGATGTCCACCATTTTAGGTGTTCATATTGTTCTTTTATTTTTTATGGAAGCTAAGACCATTAAAAAACCCCTGAAAGCAACTGGTTATATCTGCCATTTTTTTATATACGGTATACAAACATGAAAACTTTTTTTTTTTAAAGCAAAACGCGTTAGCACAGTTAATTTCTTTCTGAATTTTTTTCATTATTTTATTTGATCAAAATCGGTAAAATTTTGGGGTGTGGAAAATGGCAATCCGAGACCTCAACTTTGTCCATTTTAGATTGGCATAGTCAGTCCGACGCGCAGTCAGTTTTTTCTCTTAGTATTTGGGGAGATATCTACAGAAAAACTGTATTTCAATACCCATACAACAAACCTTTCTTAACTTATTAAAAATGGCCACCAAATAAGAATAAAAAAGTGTTAGTCGTTAATTTGAAGTAAAGCAATTTATGGACTAAAATATTATACTTGTAGTCCATTAGTTGCGAAATTCCGATTTTCCTCTCAGAGTTGTCTCACCCTGGCCCTGTTATAAAATTACCCCCAAAATTAATCTTGCTCGTTGGCGTCGCGTCGCTTCGTATGACGCAAGCTGGTTTATTTATACGTTTCAAGGTAAGTCCTTTAACAATAATGAGTAACGCGAGAGGTAAGTTTGTGCAAAGGGTCTCAAGATGACGTCAGCTAAAATAGAATCTTCAACGAGGCAAGAAAAAATCACCAAAGCAACATCAATTAATCACGAAACATTATGAAAGAGCACCTGACAAAAATCAATCACGATTCCTTTATATTTTTGGCCAATAATTGCTCCTTTCAAATTAACTACAAAGGTGTAATTTCGTATCATCCATGTTTTTTGTGAAGTAAAAGAGAAAACCTTTTATATCTGAAAATATTGCCTGATATTTGAAGTATCTTTTTTCTTCTGGTACCAGTTAGTTTTTTTATTATTTTCTATAAGTTATTTTTCTTCTTCGAAATAGGCCAAAAGGCCCAATTGCAGTGGTGAATTTCAGCACGAAACACCCGGACTAGAGAAAAACCACTTTTTTTTGTTCTCACTGAGAATTATACCCCGAAACCTTCCGCGCGTGAGTCAAATGTCCTTCCTATTATACCACGGAGGCCGCCAGGTAGTTTTTTTAATTTTATTTAGTACGTTTTATGTCGGCCTCGTGGTGTAGTGGTAAACGCGTTTATCTACCATGCAAGAAGTCTCAGGTTCGATTTCCGACATGGTTGACATGAAATTTTCCCTTGATCTCCTGGATTGACACCTGAAGATTAAGAATGATTATCTTATCTTCATGAAACAAAAATGATCAAGATACGCTACAATTGGTATTCCAATGCAGTGCCCTTCGCACCATTAGTGCAATTGCAATTGGAGAATCATCTTCCGAGGCTTAAACACAAGGACCGACACCGACAGAAGTCAAGTAAGCCATAAAGAAATTGAAAAACAATAAAGCCCCTGGCGCAGACAGCGTCCCTATCAAACTATATAAATACGCACTTAAGCCCCTGACTCAAACAGTACATCCAATAATCAAAGTATTCTGGAGAGCTGAAACAATACCGTAGGAGTAGACTGAGGTTGTACTTTGCCCACTGTATAAAAATGGATACCAGTTGGACTACAAGAACTACAGAGGTATAACACTGTTAAATACTGCGTATAAGATATTCGCAAACATCTTTTTCTCGAAACTAACAACACCAATAGGATCATTGGCAACTATCAGTGAGGTTTAACACCTAGTAAAGATACAACTGACCAAATGGTCTGCGACAGAAACTGGAAAAGTGTCAAGAATACAACATAGACACCTACCACCTATTTGTCGACTTTAAAGCTGCCTATGACAGTGTAAACAGAAACGAAATGTGAGTTAAACATCCCCAATAAGCTGATTACTTGTAAAAAAAACAATGAACCCAACCATATCCAAAGAAAAGAAGGATAAAGATCTCTCAAAACCTTTCCAGACGTATAATAGCCTATGACAAGGGGACGCGCTCGCATGTCTCCTGTTCAATGTAGCCCGGCAAAGGTGATCAGGGACTTAAAAATAGAAACCAGGGGCAATATCTTCTTCAAGTCAGTTCAGCTGCTTGGCTACGCGGACGATATTGATATCATCGAAAGATCTCTCCAAGCCGCCCGAGAAGTGTTCGTAGCGCTTGAATTAAGTGTAAGGAATATGGGACTCTTTCTCTCTCCCAAACCCTCGGCATAATCCCCCACACTTTCACAGCGGGAAAGTACAAATTTGAGGTGTCAAGTCGTTTATATTCCTAGGTTTTACAGTCAGCAGTGACAATAATACACAAAAAAAATCAAAAGGAGAATAATGGCTGCCAATCGATGCTACTACGCGCTTCAGAAACAATTACGGACCAAACAAGGACGAAAAAATATTAAAATAATACTGTACAAAACTCTCAATATACCAATCCATACATACGCCTCCGAAACCTGGGTTATGAATAAGAATATTGAAAAAATCATTGCAGTTTTCGAAAGAAGAATCCTCAGAGTTGTCTATGGCCCTGTGAGAGAAAGCCAGCATTGGCGTCGTCGCTACAATAGGAAGCTATACGAAATCTACGGAGCGCCCGATGTAAGGTGGGGTGGGCTGGTCAAATAATTAGAATGGACGACAAAAACCCCATAATGCGCCTAACTCTGACTGTGCCACAAGGACGACGAAGACCAGGAAGACCCAAAATGCGATCGATGGACTACATCAGTTCAGATATGACAATGTTGCAAGTAAGGAACTGGAAGGATGGGCAGCAGACTGGCAAAAGTGGAGGAGACTCCTGGATTTTCAGCTAAGGGCTACCCAGGGCTCTCGATCTTATGGTGATGATTGAATATTTACATTTTTCTGGCCATTTTCAACGAGTTATAATAAACTCACTATTCAGTTTTTGATCTTTCGTTTTTTTTAATATATTGTATACTATTATTGTTTTGCCCTTGCTTGTCTTTGCTAAATAGTTTATGTTCTTTTTGTTCAGTTTCTTGCATTTATGTTTCTTCATGTAACTGTTGTAATTGGCTTAGGCCGTATATATATAATAAATAAATAAATAAATATAAATAGGGATAAATTTTTGGCAAAGCGGTGTTCGAACCTCGGAACTCTGATCAGTGAGTCGGTGACACGTTTTAGTATTGAATTGAAATATTTTTACAATTTATGACATGAATTTAGATATTACACCAAATTTTGTTTATTGATTTATTTTTGTACAAAATGTTAATTGTACATTGGCGGGCTTATTGCCAAATGGCAATTTATTGTAACCAACCATCAAAATAAAAGTTTTAGTGTTATTATTCAAGTTGCAAAACATATTCAATAAAAAATAAAAATAAAAAAGCTAAAGATATACAAAAATATAAATAATTGTATTTGTATGTAAATTACCTTAAATCAATACTATTACTCAATTGAAATAAAGAGGAAAGAGAAAAAGAGGAGAGATTAAGGAAGAGAAAGAAAATGTTTCTTCAGACGTGATTTAAACAGAGATACTTTAGTAAAATCTCTGATAGTGGATGGGCGATGTTTTCACAGTCGAGCCGCATGGACACTATATGAGTTAGAAAAGAAAGAGGAATTGTAGATGGGTATTAAGAGAGTGCCTTGAGAATTAGAACGAAGAGGTAAGCCATGAACTGATAAGCGTTGAAAAATTTCACGGAGGTATATAGGAGCGTCAGGACTATGAAGTTTGGTAAACACGCGTGAGAGGGAGTAATAGTCTCTTCGCTGTCACTATAATTTTGGGCCACTTCAGTTGCCAACGATAATCAGAAATGTGGGCAAATTTCCCAAGACCAAAAATATCCGTTATACATATTTTTTACTAATCGTACTTATTTAAATTTCTATTCATGAGGTACAAACACTCTATACATTTACGTAAGCGGCACCTATGATGCTAAAATAAAAAATATAAATAATCTTTATAAAATCTGTAAACTTTTAAAAGGTTCACTAATAATGGAAATCAATTAATTTCCCATATTTTATCATCCATAAATATGTGTTACGTTAAAAGCATTTTTTGTCAAATAAAAATCAGCAAACAAAAAATCCCATCTCTCATTCTGATTTTTCCACCTTTGCAGAGTGTATGAATTTGACAGTTTTATCGTTATTTGGCACCATTCAATAATCACCTGTCATTTCGTAACTATGAGGTATCGGATTTTCATTACCACGAGTCCGAATTTACCAATATTTCAGAATATTAATATTAACGGATAAAATTAAGGAGTAAATATTTTTGTTGCCAGTTTTCGTATTACTAAAACGATAGATGGAGAAGTTTTAAATTTCATGGATTTTTTATTTATTTTAATAAAATTTCAAGTAGGTACAAAAATTTTAAGGGCTTAATGCTTAAATAAATATTAAAAAAATAAAATTATAATAATGATTTTACAATACGGCCAAAGGGCATTTATAAAAATAATGTGAGTACAAACAGAGTGACTGTTTTTGAATTATAAAATAAAAAGATTTTTTTTTTTTTTTTAATGACTCGTTAAAATAAAAAAAGAATGCTGCAATGCAGAATTAAAAGTAAGACTAGCGTAACAAAAAAGGTAAAAATTAAGAGACACTGTAACATTAATACGTAGTTAGGTGTAACAATACGCATTTTTTGAAAAAATAGTAAGTATATAAAGTAAAGAGGGAAAATATTAAATATGAAAAGCAAATTGTGAATATTGAAAAAATAAAAAAAAAGATATTTACTAATTAATATTAACAATAAATAGTAAAAAAATAAACTACAGTAAGTGCATAAGATAATAATATACTCGTATATGACACACATTTAAAATTTTCGAAAAAAATAACTTCAGAAAGAGTATAAGATAGTGATAATACAAGTAAAAAAAGAGAGAAAAAAATTGCGTGAAAAATAAAGTTTTATATCGGCTTTAATGAGTTTAAAAAAAAAATGCATTAAGAAACGTTTTAAAATGAATATTTGTTGTATTAAAAATGTTGCAAGCTATCACAAGTAAATTTGATGGCTTAGGAATATAATTGCGAAATCGGAATGTTTCATGCATATCTTATATCATAATTTTCCTTTCCATAGTGCACTTTAGCAGAGGCTAAAAGAGTTTTGAAAAAAATAATATTAAAACAAAGACAAAAAATACCATATTTCCTATACTTATAAAACAAACACCACATTTTACACACATGAGCCACACTTCATGAGCCACACTCCACACAACATATTTTACAACAATGGAGATACCAACACAAATGAGGACCGTTCTCACAAAGTGAAATTTCTACAATAAAAATCAAATGCTTTTTTTTATTGAAATGGGTTGTTCCATGTGAGCTCTATCGATTGGTGAAATAAAATTTTAACAAATCGAAATATGCGCGAAGTTGTAGCGGTTCAAGTATCGTGAATTTTAACAAAACGAAATATCTACACTTCATAGAGTTTTCACAAAGCGAAATATCTTAATATTTTTTGGGGTGTTAAGTTTTTTAAAATTGAAAAAAAATCACAAATAAAACATAATTTTGGCCAGGAAAAAAGAAGACGTGAAGAAACTTCTGGCCCACTGTATAATAATAATAATAATAAATTAATATTTAAAAAATCTTTGATTATTGAGTACTTGAAAATAACATTTTTATATGTATAAATTGTATGTATTTATTTAATATGTAATATATATTTTCTTTACTAACTTTGTATACTATGTGGAAATCTGTTATTAGTTCTGAGTTTATACACTATATCTGTTTGTTTACTAAAAATATGTATGTAGAACTGTTGATTTCCCTAATAAAATAAAATAAATAAATAAATAAATAATAATATAATAATATTACAAAAAATATTATTAGAAACTTATTAGAAACTTAAAGAAACTTATTAGAAGAGACTTATTTATGAATATTATAAAAAAAATTATATCAAAATAATATTATTTCAAATGTATTTTGTTATCATTTTATTTGTGCTATTATGTAAAAAAATATAAAGGCGGTAAATACCTTAATGTGTATATTTACATTGGTACTTAGATATGTCAGTAGACAAATAAATTTACAAAAAATCAGTTTAAAATGATTTCGCGCAAAAGTAAACTAATTTAATTCCCAACATAAATCAATTATCCATACATTCCTGTCACAAAAATATGTAGATATGTATTTTTTGTGAAAATTCGTAAATTTAGAACATTTTTATAAATAATTCTACTGATTCTACAGTCTTAATTTTAAGTATATGAGTAAGAATTTTATATATCTATAAAATTACATTTTTATTTTATTGAAAATCGTAATCGTTTTATTTTTAACATGAAAAAACCTCCAGAAAAATTTACATTTTGTAGATATTTCGCTTTGTTAAAACGGTTCTCAAACAGAGTCACGTGTAATACATATTCTTACCACATTTTGTTGTTCTGTTCAGAAATCGTATTATATGATGTGTTGTGTACATATTTAATGCTGGATTAGGATTGTGTTTTTTTTGTAATTATATTACTGTATTATAAACAGCACACGTAATGTTCTTAAAATAAAAATAAAAAAAATATTTGATTATTGAAAAATATTTACGAGTACATGAAAATAACATTTTTATATGCATAAAATTAAATGTATTTTATAAAGTTTATATTTGAAGCACTAGCTTTGTGGTTATTCATTATAATAGCATAAATAAAACAACTTTGTTTTTAACTACTAATTTTTATTTTTCACTGACCGGTTTCAAAGCAAACAAGCTTCTTTGCCAAGGTTTACGAAACTAATGAATTGATTCCTTTTTATTTTATTTCTTCAAATCAAAATATTTGCATATCATCTGATAGAAAATAATCATAACTTCAATAAAGACACTGGATTAAATGTACTTCATATTGAAAATAAAATATTAAAATTAGACAACTTAGAAATTTTAGAAATTAAAAAAGCGATTCATAATAAGAAAACAATTATTAATAACCAAATAAACAATATTTCTTTTAGTCCTCTCCTGGCTTACTTCGAAAATAATGATATCAGATTACCACCCGTGTAAGAAAAAAAACACTTGATTTATTGGGTCCACGTGTAGTATTTAGTGAACATGATAGAAAGGAATCAATTCATTAGTTACGTACTAGTTTGTAGTTACGTACCTTGACAAAGAAGCTTGTTTGCTTTGAAACCGGTAGGTGGAAAATAAAAATTAGTGGTTAAAAACAAAGTTGTTTTATTTATTTTATTAAATGTATTTATTTGATATGTAATATATTTTCTTTACTAACTTTGTATACTTTGTGGAAATATGTTATTAGTTCTGAGTTTATGCACAATATCTGTTTGTTTACTATAAATATGTATGTAGAACTGTTGATTTCCCAAATAAAATAAATGAATAGCACTGTGTGCACAACAATAAATATATAAAAATTAAAAAAAAAACGAATTCATGATGATTTGTATAATCTTTACCATGAAGGTGAGGTGATTCAGTCCAGGAACAATGAAATATTGCAGTTCAAACAACCTTTGAATTCAATGTTCCATTTACACATTGTCAGGAATTGAATCCCGTACCTTCAGTAATCGCGTCAATCACTACACAACGAAGCGGCTTTCGATTTGATTGTTTTCAGGGTTTCAAAAATAATGGTTTCGCATGTAGAAGATTTCAATTTAATACGCTTGTTTACTCCGTTTGACATAAGAGCCACTCGTCTAACAGCGTAAGTGGGGCAGATATGGGGTAAGAGTGGGGTGGAGACGGAAATGTCAAAAACACATGTTCAAACAGGTATCAAAACACTTAAAGTGAGAGGTGGGAGAGCTTTATGCGAACTTACTAGAATTCTATGGCATGAATATTAATATATATATATATGTACTGGGTGGATCCAAAAGTTTGGAATAAGTGAGAAAAGAAACCGTTTTTTCTGTTTCACTTATTTCGGTTTTATTTCTCAACGTACATTACTTTTAAGCGAGTCCAACGATTTTCTAATTTTGGCGTAAGTATAGCCCGTGAGCTCGCCAATACATGACAGATGACAGTAAACATAACCATAGAAAAACATAACAGTTGAGCTCTCAGAAATAAAGCAACGTGAATGCAGCAATGCTTGAACTACATGTCAATAATATTCTAATAATAAATAATATTATTTGGCCATACGGAACTTTAAAGCACACCTTGGTTTGATAACTAATAGCATTTTATCGGTTGGGAGGTGGAAAAGCCAAAAAAAAAATGAAGACGAACTATTAACATAATTTGTATTTGACCACGTGTCGATTAATATTTTTTATAGGTTGTGAATGTTTTGATTTATAAAAAGAGATTGACGCTTCGTTAAAATAAATAAAAGGCGTTGCTAAAACAAAAATACTCGCTAGGCATTAGTTTAAGCACACAAAATGCATAATTTATTAAACATCATAGATCCGCGAGTGATTTTTGCACGTTTTATATTCATGGTATAAAGGTTAAATACAAAATCTAAAACGCTACCAATGTTGGTTTTATCTTCGATGACAAACTATTATTTAATAGTTTATCGGGACAAAAATATGTTTTCATACTTTGTTTTCTTTTTATAATGTATTAATATTGTAATAATGTGTGTATTTTATTGAATAAAGAGTCTTTAACAATGTAATAACAATTAAATTCTATGTTTTGCGAGTCTAATAAGTATATCCCGTTTAAAATTCGTGCGCTAATGTACGAATGACATGCTTCAACTGTGATTGGTGATTATAATGCTAAACTGGTTACAGTAGTGAATAGACAAAAATTGGATAAAAAGTACCAACCTTCTTATTTTCATTACTTAACTACTAGTCAATGACAATATTTTATTGTTGATTGTTCACAATTATTTGTATATTATTAAGATATTGAATTATTAAGAAATAAAAATATTCATTATTAATTACAAGAAATGGATCATTTCATAATGTCAAATGTTTTTACTTAACGATTTATTAAAAAAAAATTATGAAAATATTTAAGTAATTCAGGAGTAATGTCTTTATTTGTTTAAAAATAAATTTGAGTGATTAAGCATTCTTTAAAATTTAAATTATTTCCTTATAACGACGGTGATAAAAACCTTTGAAGATTGTGTTTCCGTTGAAAAGAACCTCAATTCTCTAGATGAGTGGTGTAAAGAAAATAAAATGTACTTAAACACTAAAAAATGTCAGATCATTCGTTTTTATCGAATAAAAAAACCGCTCATTTTTTGTTACAGTATTGGCGGTGTCAATCTTTCTACAGTATCAGTGATAAAGGATCTCGGGGTATTTTTTGATGAAAAATTGTTTTTTGTATATCATGTCAATGAAATTTCAAGCAAAGCATTAAAAATGTTGGGCTTTATTTTGAGAAACACAAAAAATTTCAAGTCCATCCAATCATTGAACATATTAAACTGTTCTCTTGTAAGAAGTAATTTAGATTTTAATTCATCAATATGGTCACCCTGCTATAATGTTCATGTTTATAATATAGAAAACATTCAACATAAATTTCTACGATATATAAACTACAAACTAAACATTCCAATACAAAATGTGAATTATGACTATTTATTAACACTGCTTAACCTAACAACACTTTCTGAAAGAACTATTAATGATCTCACTGTACTGTATAAAATTGTAAACTCTCTTTTTGACGCACCAAAAATACTTGAATTGATTAATTTTAGAGTACCTGCTGTCAACACTAGGAGTACTTTATTATTTCATTGCTCCAGTACTTCTTCCAACCAACAAAACAATTCATTGATACCGAGACTGCATAGGTTAGGTAACACTTATGGAACGGCTGTAGACATTCTGTCCAATTCTTTACCATCTTATAAGTTTACAATATCAAGTTTATTTGTAGCTGCTCGTCAAACTATTATTGACAATTCAATTTCATAAATTAAAAAAGAAATACTTACTTGTTTATTTTTATTACCTTATACTTGTTTTTTATTTTTACTATTATATCAAATTGCATTGTAGTATTGGCAAATACGCATTTCATAGATACATATTTTCATTTCTTATTTTTTCGTGGTAATATATGCTTGCTTGTTTATTAATTTGACTTTAAAATGTCTTTCTTGCTTACCGTAACACTTTATTTATTGTTTGCTTTACTCTTCTACTTCAAGTATTCAATGTAATTTTTGCATTTGAATTAATATTGTTAATATAAAGCGTATTTTTATTTATTCTAATTTACTATACTGTTTTTATTACAATAAATAAAAATGCATATTTTTCTATGTATTTTTTCTGTTATAGACAATCTATTAAAATAATACTCATCAAATTTCCATTGTATGTTGACTTGATTTCCAATCTTCTTTTTTTTTCGATGGTTAAAACTCTAGGAAATTCAAGACAATAAAAATTTTACTGTCATGTATTGGCGAGCTCACACGCTATACTTGCCCCCTAATTATTTTTTGTCCCGTCCAAAAAGTAGTCCTTCGGAAGCTCTCCAAAATAGGCCTCAGTTTCAGCCGAGAGTTCCTCATTTAAAGGAAATCGCTTACGGGAGAGCCATCTCTTTATTTATTTTAATAGATTGAGTTTTTCTACTGTTTCTTGGTGGAACTGCATTTTAATTATAATAATAAAATTACGTTCTCAGTTTTATTCCACTTTTATTTATAAATTTTTACCAGTGATCGGGTTTCGTCGTGACAAAACGGTAAAAATTTACAAATAAAAGTAGAATAAAACTATATACATATTTTTTTATTAAAACTTATTTGTTTTCTTGTGTAAATAATAATGTTGAATCAGAACACGAAACTCAGATTTTTCCATTAAAAAAAAAAACACGGAGACTGGTTGTTTTTTACTGCTGTAACTTGTTAATGCGTAAAAAAAAAAATGGCTGAAATTTTGACAGACGCCTAATGAAGGATGAAGCTTTTGATGATTGATTCTCACTAGTGCATACTAACGTCATCTCTCATGATTATTCCAAGCTTTTGATCCACCTGGTATATTTATTCACTTCCTAATATATATATGAAAACCTTTAAAAAAAACTCCTGTTGATCTTATTATAATAAGTACTTACCCCTTTTCTCTTACATCACATAATATACTTTAGTATTTTTTTTTTTTAATTAAATTTCCTTACCGCAATTTTTATTGCTCTTAATATCGGTTTAATATTTTTTATCAACTTCCTTAAGTTTAAAATTTTCAGTTTCAAAGTTGTGGTCCAATGGTTAGTGTTGCGGACTCACGGATTAGAGGTCCGAGGTTCGAACCCCACTCTTGTATTAATAATCTCATATAATATTTTATTTTATGTTTATATTTCTGTTTATTGTTATATTTATTGTTATATTTTTGTTTATATTTATATTTATGTTTATGTTTATATGGTAGAATTGGCTCTGCACTTTATAGCCATTTTACTGGAATAATAAAAAAAAAAAAAAAAATTTAATGACATTTTCTGAATTTAAAGGTTTATAATTGTTGATGATTTTGATAGAATTGTAAATAAAATTATCAATAAAACTTCTAGGTTTAGTTTAACTTTTTATTGGATTCTGACCTGTCCAGTCCTGAAAATGCGTTTTTGGGCTTTAAAAAAGTTTTGTTGAATATTTTATTTAAAATTTTATCTAAATCAATAACTATTGAGTTTTATGAAAAAATATCTACAAAAAACATCAATGTATGTTTCTAATTGTATTTAATAAAAGTTTTAAGCTAAATAATATGAAAGTTATTCCATAAAATAAGGTTCTCATAAAACGTATTAAATAATAAATTTTAAAAAAAAACGTCTTAGAAAATCTGTACGTTTATGTTTCTTAATTAACAAAAATTGAGCAACGGAAAAACAACTTTTTAAATTTTTATTCATAATATTTAAAGCGATAAGATAAATGGGAAGCCGCCAAAAAATTGAGAACTTAAAATACCCAGGAGCGAAAAACCCGCATTTCATTAAACCATTGTTTTTCAGAATTTTAGGAGAGTTGTGAAGTGTCGTACAGTCTTTATTTTTTTTAAGTCTTCACGAAACAGCTTAATTTAAAAAACGGTAACTGTTACTGCTAATATTATAAAAATAGCAAAATGTCTTACAATGAAATGAGAAAAAAAAACAAATTCAATTTTGACGTTTTACCGTTTCAAGTCGTAAATTTATTATTTACCCACACTTCGATCTCTTTCGTATGCATAAGAATGTTTATGTAGACGGCGCGGCGTTTTGTTTTTTTATGCCAAGGCGGGAATCGTAAGTTGTGGGCGGGAGAGGTGGGCGGAAAGCTCGGCGCATGAATGGGCGGTGACGTCATAGGAAATGGAGTCATGTATTATTCACTTGTAAACAGATTCGACTATCGATCTAGGAATAATATTGTAACAAGCTGGGAATTTAGCCTCGAAAATGATTACTTGATTTGATTAGGAGATCAGTTTAAGTCAACAACTAATATTGATACAGCGTCTAGAGTGTTCCATCGTTAAACAAGGATAAGTTTAAATAGAACGATGTTTAGATTTGTATTTTAGAGTAATTTCATGCCCTGATGGGTACGCTTTAAAGCCGGCAGACATAGAAAAGTCGGTAAGTAGTCATAAACAAGTATTTACTAACATTTATTATTATTATCACCAAAATAGAGTGTTGAGGAGATAGTTTAACCATAAATTAGAGAATAGCTGTGTCGAATGGCAATTATATTTATAGGTGAGCCATAAAAAAAGATCATTAATTAAATTTTTACTATTATTCCCATTACGATTAAAATGTCAACTGACCGATTTATTCTAGAGATGAAAACTGCCAAAAACAACCGCGTCGAGCGCCACATATCCTGCGATATGACTGCATGAAAGTAATGGTGGTCATGTATCAACTGTATCATTTCTAAGAAAAATAGCCCTTTGAGCATAATGTTCGAAGTACTGTTTTCCGAATCGAGAACTTAAAAATAATTTGTGTAATCTGCAAGCTTACTTAAAGAGGAAAAAATCGCAACTGGATTTAAGATATTAAAAATACAGTATACTTATTTGAGTAAAAAAATAAGCTGGAATAATCGGCTAGTTTCTTGGCTCACTGTTGGCGCTAGGCGCGTATTATAAATAAATTTTTGAAGGAAAATAAAAACAGAAGAAAATATTTATAAAAGAAGTAATAGTTATTTGTTTGTTTTTCTGTAAATAAAGTGACCATAACATGTTATAAATAACAATCAAATATAATGCGCATAATCAATTATATGGACGATTCGTACCTGCTTATGGCAAACCCAAAGTTGTATAATTAATCGAAATCGACATATAATGGTTAGGCAATGTGTACAGAATGAGTGATAATCGTACTTCCAATAAAATACTTTATTGCACTCCGGAAGAAAGCAAAGCAGAGGCAGACTAAAATAAAGATGGCTGGATGATGTGGAAAGCGACATGAAAGCAATTGGTCTGACGAGCTGGAGAAGAGTTGCAGAGAGGAATGGAGACAGATTTCGGAGGAGGCCAGAACCACAACGGGCTGTAGAGCTATTAATGATGATGACGAACAATTGTTGAAACGCTTATCTGCAAATTTATTGCTTTAAATAACAAAAGAGATGTATTATATTGTATATCGGGAAAATAGTTTTTCAATTAAAAATTAATATTTGCGTTCTTTACACTTTGTATCCCGGAGTCGTGTAAACACGTGATTATCTAACCATGCGTTGTGTCTCGGTCCCGTGTTTTCACGTGGTTTACCAGCTGTCTAAAAAAGCGCATTTTATTGGCATCTAGTGACTTTTCTTAGTACTTTTTCGCTGCTGGTAAACCACGTGAAAACACGGGACCGGGATACAACGCATTGTTATTATAATCACGTGTTTACACGGATCCGGGATACAAAGCACAAAAAAAGGAGTGAGGCCCTGTATATGTGCGAACATTGCAATGCGCAATGTGGCCCTCCATAAAGGCTAATGTTGGCAAAACTATCATACAAAATGACTTATTTAATTATTTCAAATAAACATGCGGAGTTTCAATTGATTCAACCGAGTATTTTTATAATTATGACACTTTTAAGAAACCCTTCACAAAGCATGAAATTTCACAAAAATGGGCCGGGCACAGGGTAAATTCTACGTGTATTCGCCTAGTGATCAAAATGTTAAGATTTCCCCCTTCAATCCGTGTCTCACGTTTGAGGATGGTGACCACGTCCGATTCCAGGCAAGGCTTCTCCAATAAACAGTCTCCCGGTCTTGTACTGTTCTGTAGGGCATTTTTCAGTGATCGTTTTGATATTTCCGTAATCAAGCCGCTCTATCATCCTCCGATTTATTCAACTATTTCACTTTTGGCACCATTTTATTTCAATCGTAAATAACCGTGTTAGAAAATAGAAGTTGTGAGATAGCGGGGTTAGAACTTTGGCCTTCCTGATCAGAAGACTATATTTTCAGAGTTAATGTCTGAATTTAATTGAAATTTACAATAATTAGTTGAAAAAATCAAACATATATCTAATATGAAAGTTCAACATGCCAATGTTTCAGTCATTTTAGGGGTTGATAACCTGCAAGTCACAGGTTATTAACCCCTATAAAATTTTGCTAGTTTCGTTATATGTTTATTATTGCAATTATTATTTGATGTCATTCTTCTACATATATTTTTGTCGTCTATTGTTTGTCTTTATCTATATTGTTATTCCTTTCTGTTTCTGTTGTTTTTATATTAATTGTAAATTAATTTAACTTGTTCCTGGATGTTATCATTTTTTGGTAGAAGACCCATAAAGGGAAAAAAAACACCCCTAAAATGACTAGACTTTGATATTTTCTCTTCGAAAATATCATCCGTTTCTATATTTATCTCTATATTCGGGTATTAGGTCGTGTCAGAACTACTAGACGCGAACCTGAATTGGGAGGATGCACAGGAGCTGGCAGCCGGCAGAGATGCTCGGAGGATCTTTGTGGACACCATGTGCGCCAACTAGAGAAAGGACATGGAATAATAATGATAAAATAATAATATACTAGCATTATTCGATATATTTTATAAAACGAAATAAACGTTTATTATACTGACCTGTAAAACGGTTAACTCGTTTTGCACTTTTAATCTTGGGTCCGGTTCCAGGAATTGTAAGCACAATGGTGAATTTTGACGAAGGACGATAAAGCTCCGACTGAAAGCTCTAAAAAGCATGATACAGGACCGGAAAGATCCCCGAATCCTTACCCCTTTCAGCCCGAGCGTTCATTCAAGTACAGGTTAAAAAAATATTTGCTCATGTACTCGTACCTACCAAAATTAAAAAGCAGCATTTGATTTTTTAATTGCTGTACCTATATACGTTTCTATTTTTATTATGCCTTTGTTTATCGTAGGCATCTGAAATGGCTCAAAATTAGACAGCGGAGAGACTATCACCCCCTCTCACTTCTGTTCAATGTACTTCATAGTCCTAACGCTCCTATATACCTGCGTGAAAAATTTCAACGCTTATCAGTTCATGGTTTACCTCTTCGTTCTAATTCTCAAGGCACTCTCTTAATACCCATCCACAATTCCTCTTTCTTCTCTAACTCATATAGTGTCCATGCGGCTCGACTGTGGAATCATCTCCCATCCACCACCAAAGATGTTACTACATTATCTCTGTTTAAATCACGTCTGAAGAAACATCTCCTTTCTGTTCCCTAATCTCTCCTCCTTTCCTCTTTCCTCTTTTTTCCTTTTTCCCATTGAGTTAATTTTATATGTTAATTTTTATATGTTATTCATTGTTTTTATAAATGTAAATAATATTATTAAGTCAGTATAAATATAATCTTCACCAACAAGCTACAAAAAGTGGCTTGGTGGGATTTTAGTTTTAGTAAAAATATAAGAAGTGAAATTTTTTTCAATTGTAAAAACGTATAATTATGCTATTAAATCAAATAAACAAAATAAAAATAAAAAAAAGTAATAGTTTCGATTTAAGGTAATTTATAAACAGATATGTTTATTTCTATTTTTATATATCTTAAGCTTTTTAATTTTTTTTTTCTATTGTTATATTATCAAAATATTTTTTGTATCCGCAGGCCTTATATTCAGATCTGAAAGAGTTAATCCATTGTGATCCTATAAGCATTACTGAGTGAGATCGTGCTCTTTATTAAAATTCAGATTATTACAAATGAATTTATGTTACCCGTTTTCACAATGTATGTAAAACATAAGAAATATTTTTTACTTTATTTATTTATTTTTTAAATGCGGGTTGTAGATACTTTGTTTATTTTTTTAAAAACCTATCGAATAGTGTGTGGTGTCTCAGAAGTAGGTACCGCCAACCGTCAAATATAAACAACAAACACGACGAGTTGGCAACACAGAGAATCAGTGACGTAGATAAGCATATATCTATGAATTAGGTTGTTGAGGGTTGGAGCTCCTAACCCAGTTAGAGATTGACAGAGACAAGAGATTGCTGTTTGATGATTTTTTTATAACATGGCGAATAAATAGTAAATTGTGTTGGACGAGTGATACGTCGATGATGGGTTGAACAGACTTTCTTTAACGATTCATTAAATAATTATAAGAAAAAACTGTAACGCAATTTATAGAATCAAATAGTCACTTATGTTAGTTAGGTAAAATAATTTGTAATAACCTGTTACTAATAAATAATTGTAATATTTTTTATAACAATCATAAAATCCAATTGAGCAAGCCAATTTAAAAAATAATAACTTTATATTTTTTTCTTTATTTGAGCATGCTGTGTTCACATATAATAGATGAACGATATCTAAAATAATAATTTGTGAATATTATGCCAATGTCATAGGTATTGTTTATTGTTTGTGAACCATAATAAATAAAATAGAATTAGATAACGATTTTTCTTTTCATATTTTGGAAAACCAGAAATATTGGTAAGTTTTATTTGTTTATTTTATTTATTTATTTAATGCACAAAATACACAATTTTATCGTAGAGTACAATTAATTTTTTTTACATCCCTACTTGTTAGAAAATTCCGTGTTAAGTCGGGATTCTTCTATATATAAATCATATACATTTATTAACATATAAAACAATATACAAAACAATCAAAACAATATATAAAATAATAATAGAAAAACATAAATATTAAAAATTTATACATGTCAAAAAATGGAATGCAGAAAAGTTATATAATATTACATGGCAATAGGTATGTTATTGATAATTTATAGTAATTTTATAATTCAATGCGGTAATTAATTGATGGTAAAAATAAATACAAAATAATACAATAAAGTAATAATTGTAACACATCTACATATATGGTAGAATAAGTAATTTAATAAATATAATAATGAAGATTAAAATATATATTTACAAATAATTATGCATCACTATTATTGCACATGAACTTCATGCTGAAACTGAATGACTTCGTCAAGCTGGACTGACTGACTGAACTTGTTGGACTAGCTGACTGACTGGCGGTGCTTCCTATGGTCTTTTTATAGACCACGTTCCTTTGTAGTTCATTTCTTTATGGTAAGGACGATGTGAATGTACTTCAGAACGATGCTCCCGATTTATGTGCAATACTGTTATAGTTGCATCATAATGTTGTATTGAATTCTATAGAAATGAGGACATTGCTTTCTTCGGTCATCACGCTATTTTACACATCTCGTTCATTTTATTTTTGCTTAAATAAATAGTGGTCAAAACTTATGCAAGTACCGATTTCTTTTTATTTATGAAGTTTTAAGCATATTTTTGAAAATGCAAAAGCAAAAACAAAGTGGGGGCCACGCGTGAGATTTTGGATGTAGGACTTCAGACGACTTCCTGCACCACATTTTAGCTTGCAGTACAGGTATAAAAACATCACTTAGATGCTGGTCGACTTACATATAGAGACAATAGAAGAGTCGACAACTGGTGATCAACATAACCCGAACCCGACCCCGACAATAGGCTTCCCCACACTGATCACGTCGGGGTCACCAGTTTTGGTAATACCTACTTCTGAGACACCACAGTGTTTTGCAAGCTTTATTTTTTCAGCCCACAAACGCCGCACTATTGTATTACCAAAAGAACTCTTTTTAATTTTTGGCTGGGCAAAAATATTAAAATGTATTCTTTTCAAGTTTGGACATTCTATTTTTTTTATTTATCACTGTATTATATATTATTTAAACTATAACAAGTTTCATCTAATCCATTTCACATTTAATAACATCTGTTTTATATGGGCGTAAGTTTAAGTTTTCATATAAATCATTCTAATATACTCGTACATATTAAACGGACAAACTTTGTATGTTTAGATGATTCAACGACAGACACTAAAACATTATCATTGGGTTATTACATTGTTTTAGTTGCATTTATGAGCATCTTTTATTTTTCTCTGTGACAAAAACCGCAATATTTTATGTTTATTTATTAATTTTTCTTTTTTTTTTGTTTGCCTTATTTTCTTATTTTATCAGTCCAGTTTTCTGGTTGTGTTCCAGAAAGGTCTGTATTCTTCACTTGCGAAATAATTGTAAAAAACTTTAGTTTGTGAAACGTTAAGACGCCAGGAAAGCACTTAGTCAGAAAGTTTTCGCTATGCGCCTTTTGACTCGGATGCAATTTACTTTGACGGAACATAAATTCAATATAAACCTACCCTAGTTTACTGAAAAGTGCCCCCGACCTATATTTTGTTCCATTTTCAACATTTCCCGCCAAGCGCTCGAAGCACCGGAAACGGATTTGGTATTAATTTTAAAATGGAGGGAAAAATCTAACAGCTTTGATCTGGCAATACTTAATTTAGTTACCTATTGCAAGCACTTGCATGCTTGGGGCTGTTTCTTTATTTATTCTAGCAAGTACCAATAATATATTGGATTGATATTTCAACAATGGTGGAGGTATTGTTATAAGTCTCAGGTCAAATCTGGAAAAAAGAAGATCGAGTGAGGATAGGTCGGGCTCGAAATATAGTGTTAAGCGTGTTCGCCTACTATGCTAGAGGTCCTAGGTTCAGTTAATTCCATTATCTCTGGACTAGACCCGAAGCGGAAAATATATCAACTTACCTTTATGTAACAGATAACCAAGGTTTACTGCAACAATGTTTGAGTATGTCCAAATGCCTGCAGACTGGCTAGATTTCCTCCCTAGGGAGTTGTTCATATTTAAATTTATTTCAACAGAGAGGGAAAACATGTTTGAGAAGGGAATATGGCCTGTCATTGGCTGGTTAAAGTCACTTAAACCAGCCAATGACAGGTCATATGCCCCGTAAATGCCTAGACTTTATTATTCCGTTCACAAAAATATTTTCCCTCTCTGGTAAAATAAATTTATTTATATGTCTGCAAGCATTTTGACATACTCAAACATTGTTGAAATACTACCTGGTAAAAGAAGAAGTATAAAAATTGGAAAATTGTTTTCAGGCGTTGCCTAGTAGGTGATTTGGTTCAGCCGGATGAATCTCACCCACGTGATAAAGGTTTCAGCTCCTTTACTACACAAAAGTCAACAGGTCTAAGAGTTGAGGAATGTGGATGTTCAAACATGGGCAGAATGGTGAATGTTACACAGTGTGTAAAATGGCTACTTAAACCAACCAATGACAGGTCATAAGCCCTGTAAATACCTAGACTTCTATATTCCCTTCTCAAAAATGTTTTCCCTCTCCGTTGAAATAAATTCAAAGTTTTACTGCATTTTTCGTAGTGCCAAATGTAGTGGAAATTGTGAAAAAAATATAACATAAAACTTCAAAAATACCAAGAAAGACGTCGTATGACTTGGTTCGTAACAAATCGATCACGTTAGTCCAAAGGTAATGCATTATTTTATAATAGCGGTAAAAATCGACAATTTTATTTGCAAAATTCACTATCTCAAAAACGGCAGTTTTGCAAGTTGGCAACAAATTTAGTCACGTAAGTCCAAGAGCGATGCATTTGTTTTAATGTAAGCAACTCAATAAACAGAAATAAAAAGGCGGCCTCCGTGGTGTAGTGGTCAAGACGCTTGACTCACGCACGGAAGGTTCCGGGTTCGATTCCCGGTGAGAACGCAAAAATTAAAAATGAGATTTTTCTCAAGCCTGGTTGTTCTGTAATGTAATTCACCACTGTAATTGGGCCTCCTGGCCTGTTGTGGTGCAAAAAAAATGAAATGAAAAAAGACACGTATACGATGTGATATTATTGTCTATACTCCTTTCACCCCCATTTTACGTTCCACATTCCAGGCGTTGAAAGATGATAATAAAAACAAATGAAATTTTCAAGTCATTTTTATTAGATACCTATAATTGCCTGACACCTTGTGCTCGTAATAACGTTTAATAAGTGAAACGTTAATAAACGGCCGACGGCAGACGTTAGCTCTATAAAAATCATAGACATTTTTGGAAAAATAATGGATGACCGTGACGTCGATGAATTGTTCGTTTTTAGAATTATTCAAATGACTAGAATTTAATCCTTTATTTTTTCCTTTATTTTTAATACTTTATTTACTTCAAAATAGATTTTTATAAGAAAATCCGTTTATCTTGAGGTTTTTTTTTATTAATATATTAGCTAATTAAAAAATCCATAAAAATGAGAATAACCGATTACAGGAGTACAGGGCAATACAAGTGGTCTATTTTGTACCAGGATCAAATTTATGTTTGAAAAATTAAATATCCTGGATATTAAAAAAATAATTTTGTTCAATACTCGGACTTTTCTTTAAAGGTTAAAAAACGGATTGCTTCCTGGGTATATGTCAAACAGTATTAAATGCAATAAGGATTTTCAGATTTTTAAATTGGCTTAATGAATGCCCAAAACTGTATTTAATATATCTTTCGAGTTGCACTCATAAATCTTATTGTAAAGTTATTAGATGTTGTGGGTACTAGCTACACTTTACCGGAAAGCGAGAGTTAACTGAATAAGATTATGTTATAAATTGAATTAATTGTACAATTTTATAATTCTTATTTTATCTCTGACACGAGTAAAACAAAAGTAATTTAAATTTAATCCGCTATTGTGGAGCATTAAAACAAAAAGTAAATAATTAGCTAATGTATTCGTTAAATTAGTCTCAAAAGAGGAATGTAATTTACTAATGAGCCACCTGCTTGATATTATAAAGCCTAATGTGAATATTTCATTAGGCAACTACCTTTAATTATATGGAATGCTTGAGAACAATAATTATTTCTTTGATACAAAAAATCTATGAAATATAACTAAAATGATAATGTGTATCTTTGTATAAGGATCTTTGCCGATAATTTGCTGTAGGTACAGCGCGCAGCGTTCTTACATAGATCGATGCACAGTACGCGTGCAAATATATCACCAGAATGAAATCTAGAACGTCAACCGAAGAAAGCCACTTTTCTGTTTATATTGCCTTAAACTCATCGTCACTCCCTTTCAACACATAATGGTGCATAGGGCCCAGCATTGGTACATATATCTCATAGCAATTAATTAGATTTTATTACACGAAGGTTAGATGATCAGTCTCACAGTTCAGGAACTATGAAAACATTGTAATGTAATAACAATATTTTTAAAAAGAGATGCTTTCATGGTAGGCGAACGCGTTGATCACTACACCATGAGGCGGACAAAACTGCCTGCCTTAAAACGGACTGCTTTTAAACTACTGTTTTATTACTGCGCTTCTTCTACAGGTAAAATCACTAAAATGTTTTTCCCAACGCTGGCTGATGCAGCAAACTTCCGTCATCATCACCAAAGTACTTTCGAAACGATCCAAATTTTTACCGGACACGGAGCTATGAGAAGTTATCTATATAGGTTTAAATTAAGGAATGATGACTATTCTCCATGCGATGATATTTCTTCACAGAGTATCGAACATCTGTTATTTCAGTGCCCATTTTACAGTCTGCAACGCCATAATCTTGAAGCAGAATGCAGGAAAGATGGAATATCCTTAACAGATATCCACACTGTAGTTAAAAGTAGTTATCACGCGCCATTGTTCTTGAACTTTGCAACAATGGTGATTGGACTCATAAAGGTAATAAACCAAAATCAGTGATCGAACATCCCATTTCCAAGACGGACAAAAACGATTTTTTCCGAGTACCTTAGCCTTGTACGTGACACGTAAGGCTACTAAATACAGGGGTCCAAATATATATTAAAAATAATAAAAAAACAACTTTTTCAAAATATCTCTGACACATACTTAAATTGTACAGCTAATATATTCCAACTCAAATCGCGTAAAAACATTGAAGTTTAGAGATATAGGAATGTGTCTACTTCACTTTGCTTGAAAAACGGAGTTTTTTTTAAGTGTTTTAATTTTTTAATGCGTTAATGTTTAAAATTTATCTTAATTTTCTTTTCCCCGTTAAGCTTGTAACAGTAGGGAAATATCACAAACTGCGAATAGGTACTGATAAAAATATATTATGTAACAGATTTAGAAAGATTAATCGTATATTCAAAATCAAAATAGATGTTGTGGAGAGATGTTTTTATACGTAACTTTTAAAATAAAATTTAGTTAAAAAATAATTCTCCACGAAAACGCGGCATGTTTGGCCTTGACAATTGTGACGTCAAGATTTGTGACGATGTTCTATTTAAATTTAAACGGTCTCCAACAAAGTTAAAAATTGAACCGGATCGTGACGATCAATCAACAATTAATCGTTTTCGCGGGAATTGAAAATATTTTTTATGCTCTTTAATTGCATATAAGGGCAGGCATATTGCTTTAAGGAAATTTTTTCCCACCTACCCAAACTTAGTTTGAGGAAATCAGTGGTTTATGAACATATTGTAGGTATATTATTATATTTTCATTATAAAACAAAGCATTGCTGTAGGTATATAGTTATCTTTTTTTTAAATAAAAAAAAACTAAGTATTTACACCATACTATAAAGAGAGAAGGGGATAAAAAAAGGAGGAAAGAGGGAGGAGAAAGGAATACTACAAATATATTTTTTTTTATTTTTTATTTTTTATTTAAATCTTAAAGTAGGGCACACATATCATACATATTGTTATGTGTGTTCTAATAATAACATTGCAAATATATTTAATTTATAAATTGTTTATCACATATGTCTTGACCATTATTTTAAATTTTGATATGTTTTTTTCTTCATAAATATTTTTTTCCATTTCGTAATACTTTTTAATTGCTTTAAATAAAATTGAATTTTGTGACTTTGCCTTTTTCCTAAATGGAAGTCTAATTTTGTTCTTTTCTCTAGTATTGTGATCGTGTTCATGCTGGTTCCGATCAATTTTTTTCCAAAATTCTGATTTTTTATTAGAGTTTATAATTTTATGAACAAATATCATTGTATTGTAAAATATTCTTTGTTTATATGTTAATAATTTCATTTCATTTACCATCGACTTTACCCTCGTATATCTGTTTTTTTCAAAATTATTATTATTTAGGAAGTAACATTTCGTATGTGATTTCAATGTGAATAAAGAAGGGGAGTCTATGACATTAGTGGGTAGATTATTCTATAATCGAGCAGCTACAACTGTAAAAGATGAGGCAAAAAAATGGAGCGGTGAATGGGTATTAAAAGGGTTCTCTCTTTACTAGAATGAAAAGAAAGCCCGTGTTATGACAGAGGTTGCAGGAGATCTCTCAGATAAACTCTCAGAGAGTAGTTATTGAGTTGAAAATACAAGTCAAAGGTTCTGGTAAAATTTACACTCAGAACCAAATTCTTCATCCCCATGGACACGTTTTATTTTTGTTTTAATGCATGAGCTAACTTTGCTTCCTTCGTTTTGTTTTTCTAAAATTGGAGGCCTTATTGTAAAAAAACTAGTCATACATTAATGATTCAAAGTATTGTCTATCACAAGCCACTAATTTCTCTCAAATTTCGGGCAGCGTGCAAATCACGCGTTGAAAAAATTGTCATTTTTTAAAGCGATCCACGAATCGATTAATTTTTTTACTTCTTCATAAGCCTGGAAGTGCCGGTCAGCCTGACCGCGTGCTGTTAATCGAAATAAGTGATAGGCAGAGGGAACAACGTCTGGAGAATACGGTGGGAGAGGTAGGACTTCCCATTTCAACGTTTTTAAGTATGTCTTTACCACTTTCGCAATACGGGTCGAGCATTGTGATCCGGAAAAATCACCTAATTTACGGCAAACGGCACCCAATATCCTTGTTTCTAAATCGTTCCCGAGATTTTTAAGCATTTTGAAATTGCTCGTTGAGTCATTCCTAATGATCATGCCAATTCTTTTTGACTTTGACACGAGTCTTCATAAAATAACCCTTCAAATTCTGCATCTTCGAAAATTTTCTCTTTTCCACCGCTATAATTGTCTTCGATATGAAAATCACCGTTTTTAAAGCGGTGAAACCACTTATGACTAATAATACGTTCTTTCACTGATGGTAGCTTCACCATAAGTATTTGAGAGCATTCAATGAGTCTCAGACGTAAATTTCTTCATATTGAAGAAGAAGATTACAACCTCCCGCAAATGACGAGAATATTGCTCCTAAACTATCATGTCAACAGTATATATTGAAGTCAGTAGCAGTCACACATCTCAACAGGGAAAAATACGCAAGGGTTTGTCATGTTCATAATGCTAGGCACTCCAATAAGGATCTGATTCTACAGAGAGGAGTTAATACTTTTTTGGCTCAAAGGCAGCAATATTATATAGGCCCGAGGGTATATAACCTTATCACAGATTCGTGGAAATGTAGTGGGATTGCCAGGCTGAGGAAAGTGTTCACTGCATTTTTAATCCATATTGGTCGGAAGGAGTCAGATAAATCGTTGTCCGATGTAAAGGACGTAAGCTGGTTTTTTTGTTTTACTAGTAATGACTTAGGACTTAGGATATAGAGATTTTGGTATTATTTATGTTTTCTCTGGATATTCATTGTTTACTTTTAAGACTGAAAACGCACACATTATGATAAAACTGTAATTACTTTTTAATATTATTATAAAATACAAAATTTACTGCCTTAGAACGGGGAAGCTATCTCTAGTTAGGCAGTTTAGATGAACCAACAGCAAAAATAAAAAATGTAAATGTTTACTTTTACTACTTAATTAATTTGTTGTGTAAATAATTACTTGTGAATTGCTGTAATAAATATGTAAAAAATAAATAAATAAAAAATTTCAATCGAGAATAACTTTATGACGCAGACACAAATCGACTGATGTTTCTATGTTTCTTTCTGTTTCGTTGACAGATGCCCAAGTTGATTGCATGACGTACTATATATTATGATATATTTATTTCGACCACTACTTACTGCTAAAACCATCGACAGGAAAACAGCGGAAGCAAAGTTTTATAATAATTAAAAGTTAAAGTAAGCAGTAAAACCAATTCTAAAATATTTTTTAAGTTAGTTGTTTTACCACTTAATAATTAAATTAGCTATTTTCATTAAACACAATGATGATTTATTTTGTACCTCCTTAATCAAATTTTATTTTATTATGGTTTTGGCGAAAGACTCTCAAAGTAAAAATAATTTAAAGATCAGCTTTAAAACTTGTTCTAAGTCTTGAATTCTGAAGAAGCCTTCTAGGTCGGGGGTCATCAACCAATTAGAAAAAGGACCAAAATGATTTCATTTAAAATTTTTAAAAACTTATCGGATTTCAAAACCGAAGAGAGTAAAGCCGGGTTGTTTGATTATTTGTTCTTGCTAAAAATCAGGAGTAGTAGTAAAAGTATTAATTTTTCATACAAAAAAGATTTTGTTTTAGAATTGTTAAGTACTATTTTTTACTAACTTTCATTTTTTAAATATTATACATTTATAGTTAAACCCGGCCAAAGAGATTCGTTATTATTGATTCTGTAAGAATCTTGATCAAAAGACAATAGAGATGGAGATTTAAGAGAAGGTAATATAGAAGTCTGAACATTTACACGGCTCATGAGTCGTCATTAATTTGTGAATATAATTGAAATAAAAATAATTTAAATATAAAATATATTAACAAAAACTGAAGTACGAAGAGAAAGATAATGATATATTTTTTTAAACTTTCCTCATAAATTTTCATTTATTTTAATTTAGAAATTTTATTAAAAAATGTCTGAAAAATTAAAAAAAAAGCACTCAATTGCTCGTTTTTTAGCTAGTTAAAAAGATAATAGAAAAAAGCCGTTTTGCGAGTTTTAGGTTGAAGACCACAGCTGTAACTGATAAAAACTTTCAAGATCAAAAGCTCGCCGAAAGACAGCCAGCTTCAGAATGAATAATTTAAAGTACTCCCTAAGAAAATTCATTCCGAATTACTAGTAATCTTCGAAAAGTTTAATAGCCGAATTTTCGCATAATACAAGAATTAGAAAATTAAGATGTCTCAGAAGATAATGGGGTATTATAAATTAATTTGTTTCATTGTAAAAATACGTGAATCGTAAAAAAAATCTAAATAATTATCAGGGCCATTGACCAATTATTGAGGAGTCAGTTTTATTTGCCACCTGAATCATGATTTTCACGAGGAAAATATAGTTAATTTCATCAGTAAGTTCTTCTTTACCTTTAAAAACTAGTCCACATTTTCAAATTGTATTTAGCTCTTTGTTTTTTCTTTTTAAAATAAAAAAATATTGGGGATATCAACAGTAATACATGTAACAAAAAATAACAAATAAAATATACAGAGAATAAAACCAATGACAAATATCCACAGAAATACTTTAAATACACGTACAATACATACTAGTGTGTTTGTGTGAGTGTAAGTGAGTGAGAGGGTGGGTGAGTGGGTGTTATATTGGAATGAGGGTGGACATGTGTGTAAATATTGCACAAGTGTAAAGTGTCGAAAATATAAATATATATTTAAAATATTAAGAATTAGAGACAAAATAAAATAAAATAAAATAAGATAAAATAAGACTTTATTATTGAAACTAAGTATAAGACAAAAAAGTTTGTTTTAAGACGCGCATTTTAAATGTTATTTTTTTACAGTCAAATGGATCAATAAAGGGAAAGTTCAAATTATATTCAAGAGCACAACGTATAAGTGGAGAGTTCTGGGCATAGTTCGTACAAACTGATGGCACATGAAATAAAGAGCTCGTCGTGTGACGGGTGCGGTAGCCGGGGACATTTAATGATAACTCCGACATAAAAGCCGGACTATCAAGGCGTCCACTAAGTATGTTATGAAGCACCCCCATGTCTAATAGTAGACGGCGATCTTCTAAAGTAAGTAAGTGGTGCTTTTTGCAGGAAGACATAATATTTACATAGGTACATCGCATCCCCGGTAGAGAGCTAGAATAATGACCATATAAACTTACTCCATGCCATAACTGGCTTTGATGTGGTAAAACGATGAAATAGGCCCGCTAAATGTCACATATCATATTTCTTTGATGGGCGAACATTAATGTATAACTTGAAATGTGTAATTTTCAAGAGAGCAAAAAAACGGTATTATGAATCCAATTATTTAGCTACAAAACTCATCTTTTGCTAATTGGGGTATTATTTACAGATCATTTCATTTCTGTCACTACATTTGAGTAATTTGTAAAAATAACAGAAATATTCCAGATATACTACCTGAACCATTAAAGATGGGACAGAAATGAGTCTACTTATATTACTGCGACCATCTTTGTGCCACTGAAAATATGACACAAATGCGCATTTTTATTTTGTTCAAACCAAAGTTCTATACCCCAGAGGCAGACGGATGCATATCCTAACGTCAAATGTTCAACACAAGCCTAAAGAATATCCTTTTTCTGAGTGATTTATAATAATTTATAGCATTAATTTGTATATTCAATATCTTAATACATTGGTTCATTCATTATGAGACTTACAATTCTTCAAAATCAATGGACATGATTATAAACTGGATACGGGAATCGAAATGTCATTTCAGCAAATTCTGGATTTGCATCCGTCTGCCTCAGAGGTACAAAGTTTGACACTTGAGCACCGGCCGAATACACATAAAATTCACCCTGAGCCCGGCCCATTTTTTGTGAAATTTCATGCTTCGTGAAGGGTTTCTTAAAAGCGTCATAATTATGAAAATACTAGGTTAAATTAATTCAAACTTTTCAGATTTATTTGAAATAATTAAATAAATAATTTTTGTATGATGGTTTTGCCAACATTGGCCTTTATGAAGAGCCACATTGCAATATTCGCACCAATACAGGGCCTCACTCTTTTTTTGTGCTTTGTATCCCGGAGCTGTGTAAACACGTGATTATAATAAATTTTGGGAAGGATCAGAAGATTTATTGATAAGGACTCCTGCAAAACTATTTACAAAGCAATTATTGAACCACACGTTAACTACTGTAGTAGCATTTTATTTTTATCAAACAAAGAAAACATAGATAAACTAACTGTATTACAAAATAAAGCCTTTAGAATCATTTTGAAAAAAAACAGATATACGAGGGTAAAGTCGATGGTAAATGAAATGAAATTATTAACATATAAACAAAGAATATTTTACAATACAATGATATTTGTTCATAAAATTATAAACTCTAATAAAAAAACAGAATTTTTGAAAAAAATTGATCGGAACCAGCATGAACACAATCACAATACTAGAGAAAAGAACAAAATTAGACTTCCATTTAGGAAAAAGGCAAAGTCACAAAATTCAATTTTATTTAAAGCAATTAAAAAGTATTACGAAATGGAAAAAAATATTTATGAAGAAAAAAACATATCAAAATTTAAAATAATGGTCAAGACATATGTGATAAACAATTTATAAATTAAATATATTTGCAATGTTATTATTAGAACACACATAACAATATGTATGATATGTGTGCCCTATTTTAAGATTTAAATAAAATAAAAAAAAATAACCATGCGTTGTGTCCCGGTTCCGTGTTTTCACGCGGTTTACCAGCAGCAAAAAAGAACTAATAAAAGTTATTAGATGTCAATTAAATGCACCTTTTTAGACAGCTGGTAAACCACTTGAAAACACGGGACTGGGACACAACGCATGGTTATATAATCACGTGTTTACACGGCTCCCGGAGTGTTAATATGAACAAATTTGTTTATTTTTGTTTTAAGTAGTCGTATTTGAGGTAGTCGACCAGTTCACGTACTTGGGTTCTCTTTTCATGGAATGTAACGAGGAAACTACAGAAATAAATAAACGAATATCGGCGGGGAACAGAACACATTTCTCTTTGGTGCCAGAGTATAAGTCAAGAAGCGTCCATAGGAAAACGAAGATAACCCTATACAAGACCATTATTAGGACTGTATTGGCGCATAGATGCAAGGCACTGACCCTAACAGTAAGGTCCGCTGAGATGCTGGATAAATTTGAAAGGAGAGTTCTTCGCCGAATCTGTGATCTCGTGAAAGATAGAGAAGAGTGGCGCATTAGGCAAAATGCCGAACTGTATAGCATATACGAAGCTCCTAGTATCTCAACCCTCATACTGCTCCGGTTGAGATGGGCTGGACGCGTACAAAAAATGCTCGATGCGCGAGAAACTAAGAAAGTCATGACGACATCCAGGGGGTTAGAGAAGAATTGGAAGACCTAGTCTGAGGTGGGAGGATGAAGTAAAAAAAGATGCAGCACAGCTTCTACAAGTCGCAAATTGGAAAATGGCTGCTGAGGACAGGCGGAATTAGAGGCAAAAGTTGAAGGAGGCTAAGGCTCGATTTGGGTTGTAGCGCCGAAGAAAAAAATGTGTACTGTAAATTCCATTGATGCAGGCATACATAAGGAACGTTTTCTCAATAAAATCGCGAAATGAACAACAGTTAAATAATAATTCAATCAGATGAATCTTACCCTCAACAATAAAGGTTTCAGCTCTTTAACTTCACAAACTTCAACATATGGAAGAGTCGAAGGAATACAGATGTTCAAATATAGGCAGAATGCGAATGTTACACAGGGTGTAAAGTGCCCACTTAAACCAGCCAATGACATAAGCCCTGTGCATGCCTAGATTTCAATATTCCCTTCTGTAAAATGTTATTCATACCTATCGTAATAAGTTAACAGTATTATAGTTTTATAATAAATAAAGGTATAAAAGATATATACCCATGTGTAACATGATGTAAAATAAAACATTGTTTTAAGTTGCCGATTAAAAATATGTGATGATAATTACAAATTATTGCAGTAATTTTTTTTATGCAATATTAGATATTATTTAATTAATTTATTATTTATGTCACTTACTTGCAATGCACCACCATTGGTCCGCTGTCCGTGGTGCTCATGAGGCGATGTCCCACCACGGCCCTGACGCGTCTCCTGAACTCCAGTATGGCGTTGGAGAAAGGACACGTATGGGAGTGCCATTGGGTGTAGTGAAACTGGAGGATAAAGCGCTCCTCGATCACTTTCTGCAGAAGCAAAAAAAAAACATGTTACATTTCAACAAATCTTAAAAAATATACAACCAAAATGTTCGTCGTGTCACCGGGGTAAACGAGACGAGATAAACATATTATTTATTAGACGAGATGTTTTAATATGTAATATGATATTTTTAAAAAAGATTTTGATAATGCCCGTCGTTTTTGTGATTTACCCAAATATTTTAACAGGGTTGTGGTCCCGAGGTAAAGCTACAGACTCTCGGATCCAGTCAAGAAACAATTAAATAATGAAGTTAAAACAACCTTTAAACTCAAAATCTCACGTCGACTCTCGCAGCAATCAAACTCAAGACTTTAAGAATGGTGGACAAACGCATCAACCACTACACGACGGAGCGGACTTATCTCCACTTGATTTCCTCATTAAGAACTTTTACCTGAGAGCAGCCATCGAGTCTTAAACATTTGTCTAGGCTCCTGGTTCTATTTCACATATATTCACCATCCGTCTGGATACAGAGAAAAAATCCGCCTCGTGGTGTAATGGTTAGCGCATTTTTCTACCATGCAAGAGGTCTCGGGTTCGATTTCCAAAATAGTTGACATGACATATTTCTTGAAAAATGTAAAAGTCCCCGGATTGGCACATGAAGCAAATAGACTAATCATCTTACCTTCATACAATAAAAATGACCAAGAAACGCTGCGATTGATAAACCAATGCAGTATTAGGTGCGGAAAGGCAATGATGGTAGTAAGATAAATCAACAAGTAAAAATATATATGAAGAGAGTCAGGCCCAAAAATTGATAATTCTTTTTTTACTAATAATATTTCATTGATTCCAAACTTTCAAAATTTTCCTTCTTTTAAAAAACACGCACTATCCTGGATTCAAACTAAAGATATGAACTCTTTTATGATATATTTTGTTGCCCTTTAATAATGAGGAATATTTTTATGTTTTATTAAATTTCCTTTTTTAATTACAAAAAAAATATATATATAATCTTGTACAGAAGATTTTATTTCCTCTTTCTTATATTACACAAAAATATTAAAACTGTCTATTTATTATAGGAGCAAAAATTCATTAACATTTTCTTGTATACCCACGAACAAGCCATGCCTTCGTGGGATTTTTTGTTTACTATTTTTACTATTAACATGTATTTCATTGCTATGTAATTATCCTTTATTTTTTAATATTCTGTTTTACCTCTTATGTTTATTGTAAAAAAACAAACAAAAAAAAAGATGGCATATATAAATACAATTGTTTGAGTTTAATTAGGGATAAGATGTTACGTATCGACTTGAAGATATGGGAAAGTTTTTTAATTTTTTTATGTATATTCTGTATGGGTTCTGTCCATTAAAAATATTTTTCAATCATTATTCGCAAATATTTCATAGGGTGAACTGATTCAAATATTTTAGAGAATATTTTTAATTGAAGGTTTTGTTTTGTTTGTTTTTTTTTGTTGATGAAAATCGAGAAAAGCTTTTTATTTGAATATTTGTGTTTTGTTTTGTCTAAGGTTAGTTTTGCCTCCGTTTTTACTTGACTAATCTGGGCCGCAATTATGAACGTCTATCTTCATCGGTATATACTGAGACGGTATAAACCAATATCTATGAAAGTGTGTATATTTGTGTGTATGTTTGTATGAAAATTCAAAATGTCTTCGTCGGTAACCGGTAATTGAACATTGTTAGAAAAAAAAATGTTAACATATTCTATTTTTCATACGGAAAAAATAATTTTACTTTGTACATAAAATTTAAGAGAAATTTTATCTTCATCAATTTAAGATAAATTTTATCTTCCCTTAAAAATCGAGGCCCTGATCAGTGAATGAGCAAGCAATGCGCGTGCTTCGCCCCCGAAATTCTCCATAACAGTGTGCAAAAAAGGAAAATAATTGATATTAATAAAATAAAGGGGAAATAAAAAAAAGGAAATCTATATTTAAGCTGGCAAAAAAAAAAAATCTTAAAACATTATTTTTGGTACAAATATTCATTTCACCACCACACAGGACACCTCCATTTCAGTCAAAACGTCTTCGTTAAATTATGAAAAGCGTCATGAAAACTTTCTAAATAGGGACTGTCTGTCGCTGGTCGAAATTTGTCCAAGTTTCACTGGAAAGCAATTTTCCCTAGTGGGGTCAGGAAGCTTGGTACAAGTAAAGGAGTTAGTTCAGTGCCATCTATCATACCCTTATGGTCTTCCTACAGCCATAATAACATCTCACTTCATTGATCAGCACACAACGAAGTAAGCGGATGTGTAAAATATCATTAATAGGCTGACCACTGTTTTGAGCTGGAGAGGAATAGATGTTTAAAGAAATTAATACATTTTTTTTTATAAGCAAAAATAAAACGGTGTAATTTTGCGTCAAATATAAACAACAATGGCTTCCCAGAATAGGGAAATATCACGTTTTTTATTGATTACATTTTTAAAGTAATAAGGGTCTATGAAATGCTGTCCAGTAGAGTGAGCTGATGATGTATGAAGTTTTTTTTTTAGACATCAAAGGGGTCTAAAAAGTTGCATTTTGGATAACGTTGAACGTAAAAAATATTCCATACTAATTATAATTATTATAATAATTAAAATAGTATACTACTTTTGGCCCTCAATCGACGTTTAAAATTTAAAACTGTCTGAACATTTTGTTAATTATCAATATTGGTAAAATTATTTTTTTGTTAGTAAAGATATAATTTAATAACATTATAAATTCAAACACGTTTTAAAACTACCGAATCGCAAAAAGTATAAGTAAAACCACTCCGCCGAACTCATTCCGTTGAGCGCCTGGCCAATATTGACGAAAACAATGGCTCATTAAAACAATGCTACCCATTTATTACAAAACAAAGTGCAACTCACGCCCTTAGACGCTTATTTAATAAGGTTCATGAAATTTAATGAGACTGTTTTTCTTACTTAAATACGAAATGACAGCCGGTTTAGCGCAAAAAATTGACCTTTTCGAAAACTTCAAGCTCTGGTTGAGAGCCAAAAGTAGTATCAAATATTTAAAAAAATATTATTTGCATTCCGAGTAATCCAAGAGGCAACTTTTTAGACCTCTTTCATTTCAAAATTCGGATAAAAAAATTATCGGCTCACCCTACGGTCCAGTAAAAAAATAAATTTTTGTTACTTATTAGTAGCATAAAAAATATTTTCAAATTTGTAATTTTGAATTCCCGCAAAAACGGTCATTGCATTGGCCGCGCCCCTAATACGTCACGATTCATGAAAACGTTTCTCCACAATATCCATATTTTTAGAATTATTTTTTTTAAAAGAAATATTTGCTTTCTTATGATTTACCCAAACATTTAATTTTGAGGGCCATTTTCAACGAGTTGTAAATAACTCACTATTAGAAAATGGAATCAAGTTGGGGTATAGTGGGATTCGAACCACAGACCTTTGGTCCGTGAGTCCGAGACACTAGCCACAGGACCACAACCCGATCCCGAAATTGACATTAAAAATACAATTAACTATTCTTAATCCAGTTCATATATTTTTATAATTACATTTTTAATCATGATTTCCAAACACAATCATAAACTGCGCAAATGAACAAAATGAACAAAATACACGATACAAACACTCTCTCGTAAATCTTTCTCCGATACTGACGAAAAAGACAGCTGTACGTCGGACTGATTATGCCTAACAAAAATAAAAAAAAATCGAGGTTTTGTTGTCCTGTTTTCTGCACTTTAATCATCATCATTCCCTTTCCGCACCTAATGGTGCATAGGGCACTGCATTGGTACACCAATCGCAGTGTTTCTTAATAATTTTTGTTACATGATGGTAAGATGATCAGTCTAACTCTTCAGGTACCAATCCAGGGAGTATGAAATATTCTAGTGTAAAAACACATTTAAAAAAAAAAAAAAAACACTACAACAGGCCAGGAGGCCCAATTACAGTGGCGAGTTGCATCACAGAAAACCCAGGCTTGAAAAAAAATCACATTATTTTTTTCTTCTCACCGGGAATCGCACCCGGAACCTGCTGTATGTGAGTCAAGCGTCTAGACCACTACACTACGGTGACCGCCATTTCATGTCAATTATGTCGGGAATCAAACCCGAGACCTCTTGAATGGTAGGCAAACGCGCTGGCCACTCCCCCACGAGCCCGACAAAATCATCTCACCTCAATACTAAGCCAATATTGTTGTTTTCTTTAGATAAGTACCAGAATGATTTTTTTTGTGTCAATACCCTTTTCTAACTAACTAACTAACCATCACGCCATTTCCCCGGAGGGGTAGGCAGAGAGGATAGAACGCCACACCACTCTGTCAGGGCACACTTCCTTTGCTTCCTTCACATTCATACATCTTCTCATGCACGCACGTCGATTATTCCGACTTTTCACATGACCACTTTCAAGAATTTGTTGTACTTGATCATGCCATGTCTTTCTCGGCCTTCCTCGACTTCTACAACCAGACACATTCGCATCATAAATATTTTTAGCCGTTCTTTCATCATTCATTCGCTCCACATGACCGAACCATCGCAAAAGACCTTTCTTAATTTTGTCGATAATGCTTAACTCAGCCTTGCATTCTGCTCTAATTTCGACATTAGGGCACCTATCATACATTGTTTTTCCGCACATTCGCCTGAGGGATCGCATTTCAACAGCATTCAGTCTACTTTCGTCCCTTTTTTTCCAACTCCATGCTTCGCTTCCATACATTAGGGTTGGTACCAGAACTCCATTATGAACTGCTAATTTTTTTCCGTTTTTCAAAAATAGTTATATTTGTATACCATTCGTCCGAAGACAACAGATTAAACAGGGCGCTTTTAGGGGTTTTAAGATGGGTTTAGTTTCCATAATAACTATGGGGACACGATCAAAAAAATCATTGCCTTAGCCGGTACAACCCAGGGAGGATATACGTTTGTATGAAAAAAAGCGAGACTGTGTTTCTTTTCAAAGGACCCAGTATATATTATTTTTATTCTACCGCCAATATTCATTTGTATTATTTCATATTTTGAAATGGAACAAAAACATTAATAGAGCTAAACTCATTAAGCTCAGCAAGTTTATGTAGTCTCTGAATAGGCGAGTGGTGATGAACCGAAGTTTCGGTTTCAGCTTCAGGCAGTTTCAACCAATAAAACGAGTTTTGACCACGGTTTCAGTTTCGGTCAAAATTGTCCCAAACTTTGGCTGAGTCGAAACTTATATTCAACTGTACTCGAGTGAAGAATTAGCACAATTAGAGATATTGGGTTGTTGTCCATTCAAATAATTAGTTATTGTATTGCCATTGTTTAACTTAAAAAATAAAAACCAGATTGATTGTGGGATTGGTTGACTAAAGTTAGTAGTTTGAAGGAGAGTGGATTGCGGAAACTATAGAGCTATCAGCTTTTTTAACGCTGTTGGAAAGATATATGGCAGAATACTGATTGAGAGAGTAAGAAAAGTGACTTAAGATAGAGTGTGGGATATACACAGTGGATTTAGAATTGGATTTTCTGGCTAAATACCAAAAACTTTTCTGCGCATTTGTCGATCTACAAAAAGCATTTGATAGAGTTGACAAAGAGAAATTGTGGAAAGTTATTGGAGTATGGAGTGAATGGTAACCTGACAAGGGCTATTGCGTCACTGCACAAGGACACGGAGGTGAATGGGTCATTCACATCGTGGTTTAACATTTCTGAAAGAGTAAACAAGGATGTGTAATGTCGCCAAGGTTGTTCAACATATACATCGATAACTGCATGAAAGAACTGAAAGATTTAAGGATGGGAGCAAAAATGAAATGTTAACTGTCTTTTGTATGCTGACGATGCCGTGCTTCTTGCTAGCAGCAAAAGCAACAAAGAAGACCTGCAATTCTTGGGACAAAATTCCACAATGTGTGCAAGAAATGCGATTTTCTTATGAATGTTGATAAATTGAAAGTGATGGTTTTTGAAATGGATGAAAATATAGCTAAATGTGAGTAAAAGAACCAAAAAGCACTAAAATTAAACAAATTTATTCATTAAATTAATGCCTTTTCTTTCATTATGTATTTTGGTTCAAACCCGGAACCTTCCGTGTGTGAGTCAAGCGTCTTGACCACTACACCACGGAGGCCGCCAATATAGCTTCCGATGTTATCATTTTATAAAAATGATTTAATCCGGCCAATGATAAATGAGCAATCTATGTATTTGTCTAGACGTCCACGTCCTAGTCTCAAAAATATTCTTGTTCATTTTTAAACCAAATATTTCACTAAATTCATCGGTCTAATAAATACTGTCCTTTCTGTAAAGCTAGGGTTTCCTAGGACAGCGGTGCCCGTATTTTAACGGCCGTTGTGAACGGTGATGCAGTGGACAGCCGTCGTAAAGGTGACTAGAGTGTGGTTTTCTAGGAAAACGGTGTTATCAACACCATTTAACACCGTTTTCCTAGGAAACCACTCTCTAACCACCTTTACGACGGCTGTCCACTGCATCACCGTTTACTACGGCCGTTAAAATACGGGCACCGCTGTCCTAGGAAACCCTAGCTTAAGTATCGATGGTTACCCTATCATCGGGGTTTGGTTGCTAGCGCATTGTCAGTGGAGTGACGAAATGTCCCATAATGGAGATTGGAGAACAAAGGGTGACCCTAACACTTACAAGTGGTTTATCTGCCCTTGAGTGTAATTGCCAATAAAACCCTTTCATAATAATATTTCCCGAATGCTTCTGAACAGTGCAGTGCGATACGGAAATACCGAATTAATAAAATAATCGAATAATCGAATAAACGAATAATCGATTAACACAGTTACCATAAAAAACCGGCCAGTTTTCGTTCATTTAATTAATTTTTAGTTAATTCAGTTTTTTAAAAAAGTAATGAGGAAGTTCAGTGATTTAAAAAAAACTTTATTTTTGAATTATCAAACAAAGCCAATAAGAAAATGTTTTGATATATCGTATTATCAAAATCAGATTTCTCAAGTTTTGTGACGTGACGTCACAAGCTCTCGTCGGAGAGCTCTGCCGATTGGTGAGTTCTTCCCAAAAACCGGAAACCTATCACAATCATTGGTTGATTCAGAAGAACTTGCGACGCATTCAAAGTAGTACATTTTTTTAAAAATCATTTTATTTACTGTTTCATACATTTTCTGGAAACTTCGCGTTACAATTAAATGCTTTAATTTTTACCGAGCTAAATAAATAAAAATATATTTTCTTAATTTCGGAACTTACCCATTGAATAAAGGTAATATGTTATTGCCAGCCTCATGGTCAAATGGTCAGCGCATTTGCCTACCATACAAAAGACTTTGGATTCGATTTCCGACATGATTTACTTGAAATATTATTTTATTTTATGGCATCTTTTTAGATTGACTTGATTATTTTTCTTCGTGTAACAAAAACGATCAAGATACTCTGCGCTTCGTACACTGATAAAATGCCGTATGCACCATTTGGTGAACAAAAATAATGATGATGATATTACTCTTAACATGCGTTTACTGGTGTTTGAATAATCATATTTTGAAATTTCACCAATATCAATAAAGCTTTGCCTTTTACTACAACCGATGAATAAATTAAAGAAATACTTATGGATGTTCAAACATTTCATGATCTAACACTAATCAGCTTTTAGTTTTTCCTTCCTCCTTTTTTCCTTCCAATCCGCCCTTCTCTTTTCATAGTATAGAGTAAATTTATAATTGATTTTTGTTTCTATAAAAAAATGAAAATAAATATACACGTTCTATTTTATAGAAAAATTACAAGATTCAAACAAACAACAAACGAACCATCAGGCCGTTTCTCCGTAAGGGTAGGCAGAGACGATAGAACGCCACATCACTCTATCATTGCATATAGATCTCGCTTTCTCTACATTCATACATCTTCTCATGCACGCGCGCCGATTATTCTGACTTTTAACATGTCCATTGTCTAGTACTTGTTGGGTTTTGGTCACGCCATGTTTTTCTTGGTCTTCCTCTGTTTATGCATTCATCAACATTCGCATCGTAAATATTTTTAGCCGTTTTTTAGCTGTCGCTGTTGCTTTTAGCATTCGCTTTACATGTCCAAAGCCAACGCAGAGCTTCTTTCTTGATTTTGTCGATAATGCTTATCTCTCAAATTCACAAAAGTCAACGGACAGAAAGTTAGGAAAATGTAGATGTTTAAACATGGACAGAATGGTGAATGTTACACAGTGTGTAAAGTGGCCACTTAACTCTTGAGTGGCTGTGATGTCACACCAGTCTACAAAATATTTTTTATTTATTCAATTTTACAATACGCCCAAGGAGCATTCATAAAAAATATACAATTAAGTACAAAAATGGTAAGTAATAATTTTGAAAATAAACCACCCTTTTTTTGTGTACATGTAGAAACAAAAAGCATGCTGCAATGCAAAATAAAAGGTGAAACTTTGCAAAATGAATACTTTTTTAAATGATAAAATTGTATTTTTTGTTATCTTCAAAAGGACATTTTCACACCGGATTTGGAAAGTAAAATTTGCATAACTATGCTGGATTTAAAAAAAAAAAAATATTTATTTTTGCTACGCAAAGAATACACGTGACGCCAATACAGTAATAACTATGTACAAGAGAGAGCACGAAGGTATAACCCATGACCAGAAAGACGGAGACTCTGTTCTGTAGCCGGTGTTTGTTAGAAAAGAGATTCAGTCTATTATTGACAGTGTTAGGGGCTACACGCACGCACGTAATATGACCGGCGTATTTATGATTTTTAATTTATTTTGCTAAAACAAGGTTAAATTATACGTTTATATTTATAAACTATGGAAAACGAATTATTTATCAGCATGTTTCCATGTTTTTTTTTTATCAGATGTCAACTGTAGAATATTCCGTCTTTAGTTTGTTACGATGTAACATTTGTCTTTTATTTATTTATACTTTTACATTGTTTGTATTCTTTTTTTATACAGAATAATGTTCCTTCACTGGGGTGTCCCGTGCCGAGGGAAACATTTTACGAAATGTAAAACATGCACTAAATTAGCTATTTAACAAAGTTAACATAATAATAAGAATAAAAAAAACGTAATTAATCCAATTAATTTAATTATCATTAACATAATAAACAATATAAAGTAAAATAATGATAAAAAACTTAACCAATTTATATAGACCAATGGAACAAATTTCATAAACAGTACACACATTTTACCTCTTTGGCTTGATCCACTCATCAATCTATGTGCGACCTACCTCCACTATCCATTTCATAATAGCAATTTTATATTGTGAGAACTTACTCATTGTCCTTATGGATATTGGAAGTAGATTGTACACTTTAACCGAGTAGTAGGCCAATCCTCTTTGATCGACGCGACGGTTGTATTTTTTTTTCTTTTTTTTCTGCAGCATCAGGGTGAAGTATCTAGTAACTCTTGTATTTGTAACGTAACGAAAGGTAGAGAATAATGTTTACGTGAGTAAAGTAATAAAGTTGTTTTATACGTCTTTTAAGAGTTCGACCAGCCAAAGCCAGGTCATAAACCCTGTAAATGCCTCGACTTGAATTGAAATTACTCTAAGTTAATGAACGAATTCATGTTAAACGTTTCTAGATTTTAGATGGCCATTAGGAACGCCTATTTTGATATTACTCAAACAGTACGACCTTTCTTATTTACCGCTAATCTTTATAAGTATAATTCTTCTGTACGTGTACATGTCACTGAACTTTTTCTGAACGGACTATAGCTAGACCGATTTTGATGAAATTTTTTGTGTAGTTGAGTGGGTCCTTGGTTAGTTCGTCTGTTGGATCCGCTGGTAATCTTGTATAGAAATATAGATACAAAAGGTCATATAATTTTCTTCTAGTCTTCAATGTTCAAAAACGATATTGCAACTGGCATGCGCATCACTAGTTCTGAGAGTGTAAAGACGTGTAAACATTCACGATGGAAGAAAACTACTTGAGTTCCAGATTGTTGACTGCTGTCTGACAAAAGGAGAAATGAAAATAACGAAAAAGAACTCTTTTGGGGAAACAGCGATGGTTTTTTTCTGGCATTTTCTTGAATATTTTGGACTAAAAGGTTCAAAAACTTTCTCTGTATCAATATTATATCAGTAGTCCTCTTTTCTGTCTAGTGGCTAGCGTTTGTTAAGCATACTTGAACTTTCGGATTGAATGACGAACTTAGAGTGGAAAAAGTGGAAAGATTCACAGGAAGACGTTGAAGACATTGAATAAAAGCACGAATTTCAGTAAGTAACTACAGCTAAATTAATTAGGTTACAATATATATAAATAAAAAATAATTTAATGTATTTTAACAACACAGTACTTAATTTTATGAGTCAGTTGGAAGATTACAATAAAGAGTTCACGATTAAAAAAAATACAAATAAAACCTAAGGCAATAGTAATATTTATGTTTAAGATATTAAAACAGAAATAAATATACATTTCTAAAACACAAGGTTTTAAGGAACACAAAAAAATAAACTGAATTAAATAAATATAAAGGAAACTGACATTAATATTGTAGAAGTAACAACAAAATTAGAAGATCATTTTAAAGGTAAATTGCTGTTAATATAATAAATAAAGATTATAGAAAATGCATGAATATAAATAAAAAACAACTTCTATCTTTTACGTATAGTCAGAAGAAAGAGAAAAAATGAAATATTAAAAAAAAACAAGTTTTTTGCTCACATAAATGAATTAATAAAAGAAAATATTACAAAGAACATATCTTTTAATAAACCGTTCTTTCAAAACCCATAGCGTATATTTGTTATTAACAAGGAAAAATAACCTAATAGAGACAATATTATGTAGGTTTATCAATTGAAATAACTTGGTTAGCGGAGTTATGTTCGCTAGATATAGTATAATAAGAAAATATTACGCACTGATGATTAAAATTCCTGGAAATAAGTAAAAAAAAATAAAAATAAAAAAAAGTTCATTTAATTGACAGTAAACTTATTAAACTGCAAAATAATATTATGGAAACTCTTTTGTAAATATCTTATAAAATTTATTGTACAAAATAATTTATTAAAAATTACGTAAACAAGAAATTTAATATGACGTAAAATGTAAGTCTATAGTCATAAGTAATTACTAATTTATACCTAAGACCCTATAGGAAATTGTTTACGAAAAGTATTGAATTATACGGCAAAGTTTCTTAAAAATGTACGAAAAAAATATTGAAAAATATTTCAATAAAAATAAACTACTTTGAACGAAGTCAGTAATTCATGTGTATCAACCAATGACAAGAAAGTTGTGGAAGATTTCTTGTTTACTTACCGTCAACGGACCAATTGGCAGAACAGACTGAAGCGGAAGAGAACTTGAGACATCACACGCGGAATAGTTTTAGAAACACAAAACTTCAAAAAATCAAAGCGCTGGTAATACAATACATAAATTTTTTTAAAAAATGGTCTAGTTTAACAGTCTATTAACACAAAAAAAACCTATGAACTTCTTCTTTGCGGACATGGTTGAAATAAAATATTTTTTATGTTTTAAATTTGTTGCAATGGAGAGAAAAAATATTTTTATATGTGGAAGTCTAGCCATTTACATGGTCTATGACCTGTCATAAGCTGGGTTTAGTGGCCACTTTACACATGTGTAACATTTTTCCACGGTATTATCCAACCGTCAAAATATGAATCAATAGAAATACATGACATAAATAGATTTTGTTAAGGAAAATGACGCGCTTAAAAGTTGCTTGTCGGCCTCGTTGTGTAGTGGTAAGCACGTTTGCCTACCAAGCAATGGGTCTCGGGTTAAATTTCCGACATGGTTGACATGAAATATTTATTTAAAAGGGTGTTTTTACACTAGAATATTTCATAGTCCCTGGAGTGGTACCTGAAGCGTAAGACTGATCATCTTACCCTCAAGTAACAAAAATGATCATGATACGCTGCGATTGGTGTACCGATTTAGTGCCCTGTCTACCATCAGGTGCTGAGAATGATGACAATTCTTTAACCACTCTCATACACACGTTTGTCTAATAAAATTGAGCGGGAATTTCATACTCATTATAAAACGAAATAACACAGACTAAAATGGATGCAAAGTCGTTGGAACAATAGGCTTCTTTCCCCCCTCCGCTCCGGCAACTACACGTGGACCGGACCATCTTCTAGGAATTTAGCAAAAACATATGTTTGCACATGTGCGAAACTGCGACAGTGACTAGTGACTACCGAACATCTACGAAAGCTACCCTTCGGATATTTTTATCTGTTATGCTATCCATAGTGTTGAAGTGCTTTATCTGTTTAGTTTTTTTATTGTTTACTTTTTAGCACGAACACTTTACAAATTTACTATTATGCTCAATGTTTGTTTTTGTAAATTTATTGACAATTTTAAGTTGCCAGAATTTCACTCGTCCATGCACTTTCTAGCTGCAAGACGATTAGTAATCTAGCTTCAATAGGTAAATGTTATCAACTATCAAATATCCAAATTTAGTAAATGAGGTCTAGAATTCCATCCGTCCATGCGCTCAGTAGCTGCAAGACTTGTTGTTATCTAACTTCTATTTTTATAAATTTGTTTTATATTTCATTTTTTAAAATATCACTAAAACTCTAAACTCCATTGTCAAAAAAAAAAAAGAAATGTAAATAGGGGCTAGATTTCTTATTGTCCATGCGCTCTGTAGCTGCAAGACGGTCTAGGATAATTATTTATTGTACTGCGCCCTTGAGGTGATTTTCACAAAAACGGCGCTTTATAAATTATACAAATATAAATAATATAAATAAATCGATGATAAATAATTGCTTTTCACGTAATCGAGAATTCTCATTACTCATCTCCAGTAAAGAATTTCCTCAAAAAGGCCACTGCAATCCCACCAGATCCTCACACAATAGTTGGAGCAGTTAAAAAGAACATATATATGGTAGTCAATTTAAGTCTTGTACATAATAAAGGCAAAAAAGAATTTAAAAAAACTCCTATCTTAAAAGCAACGCCTTAAAAGGCTTTTGAATTTCTTGCTACACCGGTTAATTAAGAATATTTTCAATTTGTCAATTTTTTTATAGACTAGTACTGGATTTTATCTCATAGAAATATGTAAAAATATAAACGTATAATACCAATTATTGAAATGATTTATGCATTACGAAAAGGTAGGTGAATTTTTAAAATCTGGTCCTTTGAAGGCTCCTGGGAAATCCAAGGTGCGCAGGATATTTATTGCCACTACGTCAAACGAGACTAGAGGAACTCCTTTTCTGTAAATAGAAACACTTACATCCTTACACTCTCGCAATCATCCCTTTGTTCTCCCTTAAATAACAGGAACACAGAGGATACAGGGAAGAATGAATGGGAATCTTGAGCCTATATTTACATGTAAGTTCAGAGTTTCATCACAAATATTGTTTAAAGGATCTCTACCGAGCAAAGATCTTAAGCAAAGTTAATTTCTTTACAGAGATGGAGAACTTCAGAAATTTCTAAATTCATTACGTAAATCATTTGAATTAATCCGTAGCACGTGATAACAAAATACATTATTTTAATTAAATTTCAAATTTAAATGCTTCAATTTCATTTATTTATCAGTAGAATAACTTTGTATTATATTTCAAATATGGCGCTTTATAAGTTATCTATAAAAATAATAATCCTTAAAATTTATTCATAAATTAGCCACTGATGTTGACACAATACGAGAATATCAGAAAAATATCATGTACAACCTTCTAAAACGAGACAAGGACAGTCGAGACTAATAAACCATGGACTGAAATTATACAATAAACTACCAGACAAAACTAAGCAAAAGACCCAGACAACCTTTACAAAAGATGTTTAAAATATTATCATTAACAGTAGAATTTAAATTTTAAATAAAAAATATTTTGTTAAATGTATGTAACCCGTAAGAGTTTATCAATTAAAATAAAAATTATATGGAAATAGTTTAGAAACAGAAAAAAAAAAAACTTTTTTGACTTACCTTGAACAATAAAAAGTTTTTTTTTTTTATATCTACTGTAAACCAACATATACAGACACAATTATTCATTTTATTCAAATATACCGTAGAACAGAAAACCGCACGTCAATTGTTCCAACAGTTATTCGGTCCATCGAGGACACACATACAAACATTGCCTTATATATATATAGATTGTACACAAATATGTCACAAATTGATATTTTTATTTCTATTAACCTTTCGCAAAACCCTTCAATGTTATCCACGCACCCCGAATTTTCAATATGCCACAGACCCTCTCAGCCGTCACAAGGACCCCCGAATGACATTAAATTCATGTAAATGAAATTCACGCATACGAAATATACAACATTTAAGTTATTAATTAAGACCCAAGATACAAACTTGTGGACCCCTCAAGCTAGGTGATTTATGTACTTACAGTCTTACACCTAACCTTATATTTTTCAAAAAAAATAAATTCAAACTGACACGCATCTAGCTTGATGAGTTTTTCAGAAATTATTGAATAAATTGTTAGAATTATTTTGTGCCGGCGATGAGTCAAAACCCTAATACTAATTTCTATGGGCGAATATCGTTTCCAAATATTCCTTTTAAGTTTCATTGAATTTTTTAAACTTTTTATTAATCGATCTATTTCATAAATGGTACATATTTTTTAATTCTATACCAATCTACTTTTACACATCTAGTAAATGTTATAACTGTAACTCTCCAAAAAAAGAAACTTACTCTTGTGACTGGAGAGTGAATTATACTGTTATAGGTATTTATTAATTAGAATTTATATAATTTAGAATATACGAGTATAAAAAGAAAAACATAAAATAATATTACATTCATACTAGTAAAAATTTAATGCAGTTGTGCAAAAAAATTATTAAAACTTACTTTGAATTTTCTTCAGCACTTATTTCATTTTCATATGTTTTGTTTATTTCCTTTGCTTTTCCTTATGCTTTTAGATCATATTTTTTTTGAGCAATTATTTATTATTTTGTTGTCTCCAATTTTTTCGATTTTGTTTTTTATTTCTTAATTTATAAAATTGTTTGCGGTTATTATTATCGCAAATTTTGGTTAAGTTGTTGTTGTTTTGTAGTGGCGTATGATTTTCTGTTGTTATTTAAAAATCTTTCAAGTTTTTTAATGTAGTCTTTATTATTTTTTATTATCTTTTCTTGTAAAGTTATTATTCGATTTTATAATTGTGATATTTCGATATTCATTTGTTCTTCCAAAGCTTCCAGTTTTTTGTTCAAGAACGAGTTTTATTTTAAAATCTTTAACATAGTAATTTTGCTTATTTCATTTTTGAAATTATTTAATTTATTTCAATGTTAATGTCACACGTTGCGTCGCTCGTCCGAACGTACGCTTTATAATAATATGTAGGTAAGTTTTAGTATTGTTGTGACTATGACACTTTACGGTTTGTAATCACTCACGTTTGCTCGCTTCTACTAACAGAAATGAAGTGAATTACAGTGATAATTTAATTTATTTGAAGGGATTTTATTACATTTAGAGTAGTGACCATAGAATTAAAAATAGTCCAGAAGGAGCGTAGAATCATATTTGAATACATCGGACCGTGTCCAATAATTCACACTTTCACCGCGCGCATTCATGATGCCGCCGCGTAACGTTGCACTATGGGAAAAAATATTCTGTTTATATATCCTGTTTCTTTAAGATCCTAGCAGTATTTTGACACTTTTAAAGGACACAAGACGGCATAGTTGAATTCAAATCAGGAGTTGCGCACTGAGCGACGTCTACAAAAAAACTAATGGGTCAAAACGTAAACCTACTCATTTATGCGTAGTTGAGTCGCCTTCTGTTTGATGTGCGTATGCGGCTTCTGGACGATTCTTAATTTTATTGTAATGACTTATTTTATTTGGGATTATGAAAGGATTTTCCCAGTAAAATGTCAATAACAGGCGCACGGAGCATAACACAAACGCATTTTCGCGAGCATTTACCTAACTCGCTGAATTTATTTCCGATGGGATTTAAAAAAAATAAATTTAAGGTTTCGTTTACAGTATTAACCTAAATATCTGTATTGAATGAACTGTTCAATAATCAGAAATATTTCTTCTGTTGGAATGATGCGAAGTGATGGTTCTATATTGATATCCGACCCTTCATAAAATACAGCCCACTTATTCTATTTACTCACGTCTCCATCCTTTTTGTAGAGCCGAAAGGTTCTGATGTGGAAGTTGGCCAGCTCCTCTTCCTGTGCTACTCCAATGTGGATTCCACCGTAATTCTCATCCTTGTCTTTAGAGGGGGGCCAGTATTGGACGCACATCACCTAGAAATTATTCAAATTTATCAAAAGTTCAAACGAGTTGAACGAAAGTTGGTGGTAAAACTATAAGCAATATTGAAATTAATTCAGTATTCTAGAATTCAATTTGTTATTGTAAATTTGAATGAGTCAAACAATAAATATATATTTTTTTTTTTTTATGAAATTTACGAAATTGGAGATTAAATAAATTCAGTGGTATTATAAATCATGAATAGCTTATCATCATAGTAGCTTATTCAGCCACTCAACAGAGCCTTAAATGCCGGCATGCACATGAATGGCTATGCCGAAAGAATTAAGATAATTCAACGTTCAACATCTTGGCTGGTTGTAAGCTAACCCTTTGCAAATGGCCGAACCAAAAGCCGCCGGGTTTGGTTATTTTTTTTTACTTAATTACTAATACATTGATTAAATTAAGGATAAAGTTGGGTAAAAACACATTTTTAAAAAGTATATAAAAATCATAATCCAGCCTATCCTAACTTAACCTAACTTCACGTAACAAAATAAAATTAAACAATTATTACTGTCGTATTAAAATTGAAAAGGGTAAGCGACGTTCAACCCTTTCTTTAAACGCTAGCCATTTAGTTGAATACCGGCATTTAATAAACGGCCTAGCCCTTTTGTTGAGTGGCTGATTAAACTTTTAAAAATAGACATAACACTATCCCCCTAATACAAAAACAATATTTGCAATTTAAAAAAGAAAATACAATCACTGAAACACAACAAAACGTCTTGTTAAAATTATGAACATTTTAACAACTTCTTAGTCAATTAATATTATCACTAAATATATGTTATTTTTTTTAAATTTTAGATCATAGGTTTAATTTCAAAATATAATTTTTATGTTTTTTTTCTTTCTTATAATAATTTTAAGTAGCAGGAAACAGTCGGCTATCGCAGGCGGTTACATGATAACAATTTCTGCCCATTGGCCTCATGTAATCAGCCCTCTGAACTTCGTTTCGTCGGCCTAACAGTGCTTAGTTGAATGGCCATTTGTGCCTCGGTTAATGAGAATCTCGGGCATCAAGTAATATCGCCTTTTTGGGCTTCACAATTTCATTTTCACTGTCTGGAGCAAGCTAAATGTAATCAAGGCAAATTTGATACTCAAAATGTTGCTAAAATCGCACAAAATTTATTTGCATATTTAATAAGTTACATGCTAGTAAATTGGGCCTCTTTCAATCGACCCTACGGGCCTTAGAGAATCTGTCCTCTTAGCCTTAATTAATCGGCCATTTGGGCCTCAGGTAAACGGTTCTACGGGCCTTGGTTAATTAGAATCTCGGGTGCGCTATATTTAAACCAAAAATAAATTCAAATAAATATTTCTGAATCACTTTCTAAAGCGGCCTCAGGAACCTAATAATGTTAATTCAATTACGGATTCACAACTGATTGAAAATGAAAATATTACATTACGTTACACGGGAATTAAAAAAATATTCTCGCTATTTATTTTTTAATTTCGTCAGAAAATAATAATTATTATCTTGCTAGAGAGAATATATTCACTATAATCGTTCCGACATTAAATAGTGAACACCTGCGTGAGCAGACTTAAAAGGGTAGCAAGAAAGTTTTGACGACTTTTGAACTTTTCGACTTGTTAGTTTACATAACCATATTTTAGCTTAACGGTAACAAAATACGAAAAAAGTAATTACCTCAAATCAACAGATAAAGATAATGAAGGAAGATACTGGATGAAATAAAAATAAAAACGAACCTTTTGTATTATTTGACTACTCAATTGGTAACACTGCATTGGATTCAGTTACTGAGATGCGGGATTTGGGTGTGATTTTTGATCAGAAATTGTCTTATATCAGTCACTTTAATGATATTAGTAGTAGATCTTTGAAGACGCTTGGGTTTATTTTGCGCATCACTAAGGACTTTAAAAATATAAACACTTTAAAAATTTTATACACCTCCTTGGTGAGAAGCATCTTGGAGTATAATTCTACAATATGGAGCCCTTATTATGTCTCTCACCAAATTACCATAGAAAGAGTTTAGAATAAGTTTTTGAGATATGTTAATTTTAAATTAGGAATACGTAATGAATTGATTAAATTAAGGGACTGGAGAACTACTCGTATTAATGATTTATTAGTTCTATTTAAAATCCTTAAATCAGTATTGGACAGCCCTGAAATTTTGGCCCTCATTGGTTTTAAAGTACCAGTTAGAGTGACAAGGCTAGTTCAACTTAATCACTACAACAATCATATCTCAATATATTCTAGCAATTCAGTACTGAATCGTCTACATGCGCTGGGTAATAACAATTCGCATTTAGGTGACATATTTTTATTGAAATTTCCAGCTTTTAAACAATTACTTGTAAAACATTTTAGTGTGGAATCAATATTTTAATTATGTTCTTTCTAAGTAAGCATTGAAAAAGTTGTTACTGTATATACTCCACTGTAAATACTTATGTATGTATGTAATGTAAAAGGTACTTGTACCGTTAATTCTTGAAAAAAAAAAAAAAAAAAAAATTATTTGCGTAAAACAGCAACACCATTTGGGCTTTGATTATAGAATAATAATATAATAGATATCACATGTACTTGTTAATTTGTTAAACATCAATATGATAAAATAATATTTGTGAATGTCAAAGATTGAATAATATTTAATCTAGAGGGCCCCGTTATATTAAAGTGTGGGACACTTCAGATAAACGTCATAAACCCAATAAGCGACTTTTCGTACTTATCAGGACCGTATTAAGAAATTTATAACGCAAAGTACTCCACGATACGTCATCTAAAGGTTCATACCGCGTCATTAACTTAAAATACTCAAATTTCAGTGGATTAGAATAGTTTGGACAAGAAAAAAAAAATTGCAACAGGGAGAGAAAACATATTTGAGAGAGAAATACGGAAATTCAGGCATAAACAGGGCGTATGACCTGTCATTGGCTGGTTTAAGTGACAGCTTTACACACTCTAACATTCACTATTCTGCCCTAGTTGGTGAATCGTCAAAAACGGTTTTATCTCTTTTACATTGGTACCTACTCATATAAAAACACAGTACTAAAGTATTTTTATAAAATAAGTTTAAAGAATGAATTGAAAAAGAAAAAACAAACAATAAAGAAAAAAACCAAATTTTGGTTTTAAAAAGAAACAAACGTATTTTAAATTAGACAAATTATGTGCTATTTTTCTTCAATCCTTTGTTAAAGTATGCTTTCAATAATCCTAAATTTTTATATATACCTACCATCCAAAATTTATTTTAGTGTCCCTTTTCGCGTGACAAGAAATAAGTATTTGTTCCATCTGCCAGTCTGTAGCACTAACTATGCATAACACTCTTTCCTCTATCATTCTTGCTCTAACTATAATGCTTTTTTTTATCTATTGATATATTTAACGCGCCCCTTAATTTATTTAAAAATAAATTTAGGCTGATTCTTTTTGGCTGCGATACGATCCCACTTGCTATTTAATGATGCTCACACTAACACACGCCTGAACACTTACTCCCACACAAATACACACAAACACACCTCTACACTTACTCTCATACAAATACACATAGACACACCCTTTTGTTGTACCTCAATTTAAAATGTATGCTTTTTATTTAAAGACTTCGCTGGTCCGTCTTTAAACTGTATCTTTTTTATGTTATTATATCATTGAAAACTGTTTATTTCTGTAAGATAAATAAATAAATATATATTTTAGCTATCTCTTTTTTATAAAATGCTGATTTAAAAAAAAAATGGACATGTATCGGCGGGCGTAAATGAGAAGATGTATGAATGTAAGGGAAGCGAGATATGTATGCAAAGACTGAGTGATATGGCGTTCTATACTCTCTGCCCACCCTTACGGGGAAATGGCGTGATGGTTTGTTGCTGTTGTTATTTCAGAATTCAAATTCAGAATTAGGCGGCCTCGGTGGTGTAGTGGTCAAGACGCTCGACTCACGCACGGAAGGTTCCGGGTTCGATTCCCGGTGAGAACACAAAAATTAAAAATGTGATTTTTCTCAAGCCTGGTTGTTCTGTAATGTAATTCACCACTGTAATTGGGCCTCCTGGCCTGTTGTAGTGCAAAAAAAAAATGAAATGAAGTAATGAAATGAAGAAGAATCTTTTGGTTGTAAATATTTAAATTAATCACTAGGAAATCCTAGTGTGTGTTTTTATAAAAAAATAATACTGACGAATGGCCGATATGGTCAAAGATATAACAATGTAATTTTTGCTTTTAGGGCCATATTTACATATTTTTAAATGATGTCATTAATTGTACCGATTAAAATATGTTGAGTAACATTTCTGCATATTAAATTAAAAATGTCAATTTTAGACTTGTGCCATTATTATCGCGCAATTGCGACATACGGGTACTGATAATAAAGTGTATATATTTAATTTATTCGCTTTCAATGCGGCCCTGGTAATATATTTTCACTGTCGATTGCCATTTGGACGTATTCGCGATAAGGGAAAAGGTCGATAAAAGTCAACAACGCCAACGCTTAGTTGGATTATACCATATCCCGATACGGGTTTGGGTAGAAACCCAGCCAACTAATTTTGTCACTGGTGTATCGGATTGGAAATTTCAGTATTTTGTTTTGTCTGGTAAAAACTTAAATAAATTTCAAAAAGTGTGTAGAAAAAAGAAAAATCTGCATGTTTAGACAATCATAAATAACATATTTATTTTTTTATGAAAAAAAAATATTTGCGTTCTTATAATTTACCCAAATATTTCAGTTTTGGTGGCCATTTTCAGCGAGTTGTATATAACTCAGTATGAGAAAATGGAAATCAAGTTGTAGTAGAACGGGGTTCAAACCTCGGACCTCTGATCCGTGAGTCCGCAACACTAACCACGGGACCACAACCCGATTCAAATTTTAACATAAATTAAACAACGTTGACTGAAATTGAGAAGGGAATATGGAAGTCTCACACATAGGCGAAATGGTGAATATTACACACTGTGTAAAGTGGCCACTTAAACTAGCCAATGACAGATCTAAAGTCCTGTAAATGCCTAGGATTTCAAACACCCACACACACAAATGTTTTAAACTCTTTTGCAAAAAAGTAATCTTGCTAACTCTTTCGCTTGTCGGCCTCGTGGTGTAGTGATCAGTGCATTTGCCTGCTATGTAAGAGGTCTCGGGTTCGGATCTCGACATGGTTGACATGAAACATTTATAAAAAAATGATTTTTTCACTAAAATATTTCAAAGTTCCTGGAGTGGCACCTGAAACGAAATACTAAGCTCCTTACAACAATGTTTGAGTATGTCCAAATGCTTGCAGACTGGCTGGATTTCCTCCCTAGGGAGTTATTCATACTTAAACTTATTGCAACCGAGAGGGAAAACATTTTTGAGAAGGGAATATGGGAGTCTAGGCATTTACAGGGCTTATGACCTGTCATTGGCTGGTTTAAGTGGCCACTTTACACACCGTGTAACATTCACCATTCTGCCCATGTTTGAACACCCACATTCCCTCAACTCCCCCATCTGTTAACTTTTGTGAAGTAAAGGAGCTGAAACCTTTTTTATGCGGGTGAGATTCATCCGGCTGAACCAAATCACCCACTAGGCAACGCCTGAAAACAATTTTCCAATTTTTATACTTCTTCTTTTACCAGGTAGTCATTCAACAATGTTTAAGTATTCAATTTATTTTTACATTATTTGTCCAAGAGAAAACCAATAGTCTTTAGGAGTTAAACCTTTGAAAAATTGAAAAGGAGTGTTTTTTTTCAAATATAATGCATAAATAATAACTTCATTTTATTTAGTTATCCCTCCATGAAGCTAAAAGATCGTTTAGCTTATTTATTTCCATATGAATAAAACCCTTGTAAAGAGAAAACCAATAGTTTTTAAGAGTTAAACCTTTGTAGAATTATAAAAGGGTGTTTTTCAAAATCATAATAAATACCGCCAAACTTTTTTTTTTTAGTTTTCTCTCCATGGAACTGAGCCATCGAAATACAAAAATTGAATGAAATTTAATAGTAATTTTGATTGTATTATGACCAACTATTGTGATTTTATTAGCGCTTTGAATTTCTAAATTGATTTGCCTACACATAATATAGAAAACAATAATTGAAACTTAATTAAATTCTCGAATTTAAATTGTATCATAATGTTACTTGTGCATATCGCTCTGCGAGAACTAAAGAGTCGCATCTGCAAAAAAATCCAAAATGACTTATCAATGAAAGTTTTTATTCTATGTGGCATTAATTGCTATTTGGTACCAATAGTCTCCCATAGAAAAGCCTTTTATGACGCAAGAATTTTATGTTTTAAATATCAAATATTTCAGATCCAGCTGATTTTTTGCACATGTGTTCTAGATGTGGTACTTAATTATAACTCAAAACTCCACACCTCTCCCCCGCTTTCGTCTTGAGATTTTTCGCCATACAGGTATCCGGTAGTATACTATATACTGAAAACCGTTATAACTTTTATATAAAGTGAATATAAATAATATCGAAATAATTTAAGATAAATTTTTACGTTTCGTTAATTTTAAATTAGGTATTCCAGTTGAACATATTAATTATACATACTTGAATAAAAAGTTAAATTTACACACATTAGAAACTAGAAGAAAAAAAAATTGTTACGTTTATTTAAAATATTAAATTCAATATTTGACTATTCCGAACTGTAAAACTAATTAACTTGCGCGTGCCCGGCCGGATTACTCGATTTAATAAACTCTGCTATATAAATGTATCTACAACTAACTACAGTGCACACTCGCCCATAAGAAGAATTCATGTGTTTGCAAATGAATACGCAAATGATATAGATATATTTAATACAATACTTTTGAATTTTAAAAGGCAGTGTATCAATTTATTATCTCCAAATTTAAATTCTTAAATAATACTTTGTTGTTTTATATTGTATACCTTTTATTAACTTATATCTGTATTCTTGAATTTTATTATTCTACAGTCTTCTAATTTTAAGATTCTTTTAATATAACCGATGAGAAAAAATAAACTTCTGTTCTCTCTACTGGAATATATGTATGCATGTATGTACTATATGTAAGATTAGTTTTATATATTTTATTTTCTTTTTCTTATTACTTCATTTTTAATTTTTTGCTACTTTTGTGTAAAATACGTCTGTTCTTTAAATATAAATATATGTAAAACATGTAAAAACCTACAAGGTGTTTAAATAAATAAATAAAGAAACCAATAAAAATAAATAAACGCAAGCAGCGAGAATAATTTGGAATTTACCCAATTTTCGGTTTGGCTTTTAGTTTAACAAAAAACGTGAAACGGACGGTTTCGGTTTTTGCTCGCTATTCTTGATCCGAGTACATATGGCCTGTTGTGTTGCTGTGACCTGTAGCTAACTTCGTGGTTGATAATCACATAATAGTTTTGTCCACATAGGCGACTCTAATAGCCAGTGGTGTGTTATTACTCTAAGGTTGTGTCCGTATGGTAATTTTATATCTGAATAATAAAATGAAACTACATGGAATTTTCTATCAATATGAAAAAAAACGTTGAATTTTATCTGTGGAATAAAATTTTCTATGCTAGACCGTCACCTTTGCAGTTTTGGCTCTGGGGTTTCAAAGTTGGCACTATATTACACATACGTACGATGTTTTTCAGTTATAATGGCGTTATAACTTACTCTTTTTGAGGCATTTCATTAAGTTTTTTGCATCATATTTACATAAAAAATGTTCCAAAATTCACACAAGAAGTAATTTTGATAAAAAACACAGGTTTTTAATTTTAAAAATGTAATTTCTTGATCAAAACGGGCTTATTAGTATATTTAAAAAAAAAATAATTATGCGTTCTTATGATTTACTCAAATATTTATTTTTGGGTGCCATTTTTAAGAAGTTGTAAATAACTCACTAATAGAAAATAGGAATCAAATTGGGGTAGAGTGGGATTCGAACCACGGACTTTTGAGCCGTGAGTCCGAGACACTAGCCACGGGACCACAACCCGATTCAATATATTTTTAATAAAACTATGAAGCCATAATATATGCTAATTTGTTGATGATTTATTAATTCAGTTTCCGGATAAAAGTCATATATTTAACTAAAGCAAGGCAAAAAACTATAAATTATCCTGGTAATATACGATTTTCAGTTATCCACAGTCAATATTTGAATTGGGATGAATTTTCAAATATTTTATCTCAAATTACTCAAAATGATGCTATTCGCAGTTACGGCCTTGTAGTTCTAGCAGTGCGATATGTATATCGATGCAATGATAATTATTATTTGATTGCAAAGCTAGAAACAGCATATACCTGTCAAATACCTGCAGAAGGGTGAGTTTTATAAGCTCAACAGAAATGAGAGAGTGAATGCGGGCAACAAAATGAACGGCGCACTAAGCACAGTAAGTGTTAAACTGGGAGTGCACAACGAAGTTTTAGACCCGACACTTATTTATGGAAGTGAAACATGAAACTGGTAGAAGAAGAATGAAAGCAGAGTGAACGCGGTCAAAATGCGATCTCTTAAGAGTGTGGGAAATATTTTTTAAATATTTTTTTATTTATTTGATGCACAAAATACACAATTTTATCATACAGCATAAATATATTTTTTTATGTCCCGACTTGTTAGAAAATTTCGTGTTAAGTCGGGACTCTTCTATATATAACTCAAAAACATTTATCATATTAAAACAATAAACAAAATAATCAAAACAAAATACAAAATAATAATAGAACTACTACTACTATTACTACTACCATCACGCCATTTCCCCGTAGGGGTAAGCAGAGAGAATAAACCACCACACACGTCTATCCTGGCATACAATCCTAGCCTCTTCCACATTCATACATCTTGTCTTACATGCCCTTCGGTTCTGTCTGCTTTTGACATGACCAGACTTAAAATTTTGGTTTATATGATCATGCCACGTCTTCCTTTGTCGTCCTCGTCTAACGTTGCCGTTAGAATAATGAATAGAATAATAAATAATAATAGAAAAATATAAATAATAAAAATTTATACGTGTTTAAAAATGGAATGCAGAAACGTTATTTAATATTACATGGCAATTTGTTATTAATAATTTATAGTAATATTATAATTCAATTCGGTAATTTATTGATAGCAAAAATAAATACAAAACAATACAATTGTAACATATCTACATTTGTGGTAGAATATGTAATTTAATAAAAATAATAATAAAGTTAAAACATATATTTCAAAATAATTATGCATCACTTTTAAGTCCATTCAAAGATGATATACACATAAACGTATGTATAATGTATATGGATAGTAATGAAGACAGCGTCGATATTGTATCTTTTATTATAATAACGACAGGGTTAGGATTAATGAAATCAGGCGATAGTATAAATCTGAGTCAAGTTTAATTGATAAGATTAAGAAAGGGTATCTGAGATGTTTTGGTCTTGCAGAACGAATGGAGGACAAAATAATGGTAAAACAAGTAAATTTACAGTTTTTCTACTGACATTTCTTGGTAGAACTGCGTTTTAATTATAATAATAGAATTTATTATATAAATAAAACACGAGTGATACTTTAATCCACAAATTTGGAATATCCAGTGACCGATTTCATCGCTTTCGCGACATCTTCGAGACTGGTATCTTTATTAAAGAGTTAAATGTATTTATACAGAACAGAGGTAAGGATACATAATTCAAAGTTATATGTAAGTAAATTAAATAAAGTTATTTTTATCTTAAGGATCATTATCAACAAATTTTCTATGGGTTAACTAATGAATTGATATAATCCTATTTTAATGAGTTTAAGTATTTTTTTTTATTTTTTATTAAGTTTTGTTTTATTTTTTATTTGGTTTTGTAAATAATATATAAATAATAACACTCACGAAGGATGAGACACCAAAAATAAAATAAAATACTTAAACTCATTAAAATAGCATTATATCAATTCATTAGTTAACCCATAGAAAATTTGTTGATAATGATCCTTAAGATAAAAATAACTTTATTTAATTTACTTACATATAACTTTGAATTATCTATCCTTACTTCTGTTCTGTATAAATACATTTAACTTTTTAATAAAGATACCAGTCTCGAAGATGTCGCGAAAGCGATGAAACCGGTCACTGGATATTCCAAATTTGTGGATTAAAGTATCACTCGTGTTTTATTTATATAATAAATTACAATGAACTTCCATCAAGAATTTTCACTTACAAACTTAAATGTTTTATAATAATAGAAATAAGTATATAGTTTTATTCCACTTTTATTAATAAGTTTTTACCAGTGACCGGGATTTTCAACCCCTGCTTGCACTGGTATATAACATAGAAATTCGTCAAGTCTCCCACCAGTCTGACAATGTCGGTCACGACGAAACCCGGTCACTGGTAAATTTATAAATGAAAGTGGAATAAAACTACAAACGTATTTTTATTATTTTAAGTAAATTTGTCAAAAATGATCGGTAACGTGAGACGAGGACGACCAAGGAAGACGTGACATGATCAGGTAAACCAAAATCTTAAGTCTGGTCATGTCCAAAGCAGACAGAACCGAAGGCCATGTATGACAAGATGAAGAAGTTAAAAATATATGACAGGATAGACGTCTGTGGCGGTCCATTGTCTCTGCCTACCCTTAAGGGGAAATGGTGTGATGGTAGTAGTAGTAAGTGGTTTTACATTGCAGGATTTTATTGTCCCCTGACCCGCAGCTTAATACTGATCACCTTGCTTTCGGGTAACAGACAATCGAGATATTTATTTATTTCAACACTTTATATATATTTGTACTGTACAGTTTACATACATATGCATAAGGGCGGGCATATTGCCTTAAGGCAATTTCTTCCTACCTACCCGAACCGTTCAATTTGAGAAAATCAGCGGTATATAAAAATGTTGAAGGTATATTTGTATATATTTTTATTATAAAACAAAGCATTGATATATGCATAGGGTTTACGAGTAAGGCAAGCCCGTATATATATTTTTAATTCACATGTGGTGTAATTCCCTGACGGCCTCATTGTATAATGGTCAGCGCATTTACCTACCATGCAAAAGGTCTCGGGTTCGATTCCCGACATGGTTGATTTGAAATATTTATTTAAAAAGGTGTTTTTACACTAGAATGTGTCATAGTCCCTGGACTGGTACTAGAAGCGTAAGACTGATGATCTTACCTTCATGTAGCAAAAATGATCAAGATACACTGCGATTGCAGTGCTCTATGCACCATTAGGTGCGGAAAAGGAATGATGATGAATTCACTTGTGTGAAGACATGATGTATGCTTTCTTCACTACAGTTGTACAGTCTACAAAGCATCCAAAAGATATATTATGACGAATAACAATATTTTATGAAAACATGCATTGGATAATCTTTCTGAGTTCGTTTAAATAAATGAAATAAAGAAAAAACAAGATTGTTTTATATAAAGTAATTCCTCAGATATCAACCGTTACCAATAAGTAACATTAATAAAATAAAGAATGCGTAGACCTGAATAATAGTCATCGGAACCCATAGATACATAAATATAATAAAGATAAATTATAATTGATATAGAATATTGGAAAAGGAAAAGGAAAGTAGATAGGCAAATAAAAAAGAAACGTCGGCCATCTCCGAATTCTTTTTATATATGACGTTTGCACAAAATGAAGTAAATTATCATAAATCTTAACCAGTACGGCTCTTTAATCAATTAAGATAAAAATTACCGTTTAAAATTATCAAATTCCGTAAAAAAGAGCATAATAAACAATCGTAAAGTTTGTTCGATACGAAATACAAGAGGCGCTCTCTGCCAACTTTACCTTAAAGAAGCTGGCTTCAGATTCCCATATAAAACTCAACATATACAAACATTTTATGAGTTTACTGTTTGCATCACATGCGAATTGCACCGTGAAATAAGCCCCATAAGAACCCCACGTGCGTGAGCGAGATAAGAAGACATAGTGTCGTTCGCGCATACGGATTTTATACAGTTCGGATCTCGGGATGCGAACAGTACTAACGTCGAACAGATCTCTAATTCTCATTTGGCGCAAAATTTAAACAACGAAATGAATTATTTTTAAGCGTTTAGTCCAGATTTGGTAATTTAGAAATAAAATAAATAGGCAAGCCCGGCTTATGGGCTTCTATGGAAATACCGCCACTGCATATATGTATCTTTTTTAAAAGTAAAAATAACACAAAAAAACAACGGCTACACCCAATATATTTATTTGAAGAAAGCTTTTTTATAAATTAAAAAAACACATTTGTTCAGAATCAGGCGTTGAAAATAAATTAGTTTATTGAATAATATGGGTTGTTTAAAATAATCCACAACAATTGTAAAACAAACACAATACGGACGTAAACTTAAATGAAATAAAAAAGAAACTTTTAAGTGAATACTTGAATTCGTGTAACTGATATAAAAGTTGTCTTGAGATTTTGCAAAACAAGCGCTCTCTCGAGACTTTTAAATTCCATTAGCGAAATTAAAAATAAAATATTAAGTCTAACTGTAAGCTCTGGAATCTGGAATATCTCAGACGGAATACTTACATATTTCATAAAGTTTACAACTAAAGTATAATATTAGGTGGAAGTTTACGGAAAGCGCCTAAAGAAATGTTCGCCAGACATTACCTATGAAAGTCGACCGGGGGCCTTATGCTAGAAAGACCCGACAATTTGTCACCGATTCGACATTTTTTGTCAAACCGTTTAAAGTTTCGTTTTTTTTTAAATTTAATTTAATACCAGATAGTAATTTTTTTCTATTTATTTTTTTTTCTTTTAATTTTATTTTAATAGTAAAATTATACATTTTTACAATTTAAAAAAAAATTCACTTTTTATATTTTTACTAAAACTAAAATCCCACCAAGCCACTTTCTGTAGCTTGTTGGTGATCTTAAATCAAGCGATACATATAAATAAATAATAAGAAGCTTCTTCTTAAATAGTAACTTTAATTAGGAAGTTCAGCCCCATGGAAAATTGGACATAAAAACGTATTCTTACGCGCGGTAAAAATTAGCGCATTGAATTGTACGCGAAGTTTCTTAAAAAGGTGTGAATAAAATATTACCAATTATTTTAATAAAAACAAACGACTTTGAACGACATCACCAGTTTTTCCGAATCAATCTGCACATAAAAGAAGGTACATATCCGGATGAGCTAAAAATAGCAACAATCAAGTTAAAAAATAGATCAAAATTATTACAGGCCAATCGCAAATTTACCAGTATTTATCAAAATATTTGTAAAATACATTTGTAAGAGATTAATGGATCATACTAAAAAAATCTCTCAATCAACACGGCTTCGATAAAAAAAAAGGAACTGGAACCGTTTAAGTAAATTTAATAAATTAAAGACAAACAAACATGAATACTTGAATTCCAATCACAGGAGTAATTTTAGATTTTAAAAAAGCCTTCGATACGGTACATGTTTAGACAATGATGAAAAAATTGAAAAATATTGGAGTAAAATTTCAAGAATATAAACTACTGAAATCACACTTAGCAAATCCGAAGCAGTATACATATGTAAACAAAAAAAAATCAAAATACAAACAGTAAATTTTGGAGTACCACAAGGATCTATTTTGGGTCCACTATTACATATTTTATCACTGTACAATTTTACAGTAAAAATAATTATGAATGCCGACGACATACAACTAGTTTACAAAAACCAAACTGACGCATTTACTAACAAAGACATAAACGATGACTTAACTATATTGACTAAATGAACAAATTCAAACTAACTTACACTTAATGGAAAAAAATGTAATATTATAAATTTTGAATCTAAAAAAAAAATACATAAAATAAATGCTTACATAAACAAAGAACGACTAGTTAAAATTGAACATGTAAAATATTAAGGATTAACAATAGACAGACAATTGACATGGACAGCTCACATCAATAATTTAATTAGCAAAATTGCCAAAATTATCGAGTTTTTTTTGCGAAAATAAAAAAATTTGTTCCGAAAATGGAAAAAAAAAATATGTATGAATCCTATGTTAAATCTAAAATATGTTATAAGCAACAACTATATGGAAACAGGAAACCAAAATGACATATTTTTTCTTTATTTTTTCTTTATCATGGCCTTAACCATTCTTGGTAAAACTAGCCAGAAACAAACAGTGTTTGTTAAATGGGAGCAAAACAATATTACAGACAAGTCAGAAAAAACAGACAAACCTTATAAATTTTAAAAATACATGGAACATAATAAAATACATGGATCTTGTAGGAATCCTCACACAAACCTCCTCTCTTCTCTACTCCCGTAGCCACGCCCACTCTACCTTCACTGCGAAATATTTATAAATGTTATGTTAGTTTGTAATTAACCCTGAAGAAATCATAGTGTTGCCAAAACTAGTTGGTTGTCAAATTATAGAAATATAAGTGGTACATAAAAACAAAGTGATTTTATTTAATTTAAATATATTAAATGTAGAAATAATTGTATTTGTATATAAATTAACCTTAAATCAATACTATTACTCGATGGGATAAGGGAATAAAGAGGAAAGAGGAAAAGAGGAGATATTAAGGAAGAGAAAGGATATATTTTTTCGGTGTGATTTAAACAGAGATACTGCAGTAACATCTTTGATAGTGGATGGGAGATGGGAGAAAAAACACAGTCAAGCCGCATGGAAACTATATAAGTTAGAGAAAAAGAAGAAATTAAACGTAGTTATATAGAAAACAGTCAGCCAAAGAAACATGAAACTGAGATAATAGCACTTTTGTGAAAAGGGTGAATAATCAAATCTACACAACAGTTGGAAAGTTTTTTAATTTGATTGATGATAAATAATGCATGCATTCGTATTTTTATAATATAAAAATAATCCAATAATATATATGAGAAGATTGAATGATTTTTAGAGTCGGGCTGACCAAACAATCTAAGATGTACATTTTGCAGCAAACAGTCAGCCCTGGTAAAACTCTGATGTGTGTTATGACTGAATGTATTGATTATATTATTTATGTTTATACTAGCTGAATCCTGCCACGCTTTGCTGTGGCAAAAAAAATAATTGAAAGCAGGAATATCATTTTTCAGATATAATTCAGTTTTTAAATCCATTGAAATTTATTTTTTTCTTAGAATGGCAGCACTGAGTAGAACTGTCATTCAGTACTTGTTTACTATGACAAATTATGAGTCTATTTAAAACGCATAGAATGTTCCGTTTCCGCTAGAACTTCCAAATAAAAAGTATATCGAAAAAATTTTCTACTATGTGCAATGCTACTACAAATGCAATGTAAAAAAATGAACAATATTTTGAGTTTGTCCAAATTTTTGAGACAAGGACTGGATGAAACTCCCCGGGGAGCTGTTTATATTGACATATTACAACAGAGAAAAAGAACATTAAAGATAAGGCAATATAGAAGTCTAGGCATCTAAAGGGCTTATGACCTGTCAATGGTTGGTTTAAGTGGCCACTTTACACACTGTGTTACATTCACCATTCTGCCCACATTCCAGCGTCTATATTCCTTCAATTCTTTCATCTGTTGATGTTTGTGAATGCTACACAGTGTGTAAAGTGGCCACTTAAACCAGCCATTGACAGGTTATAAGCCCTGTAGATGCCTAGACTTCTATATTTATCATCATCGTTCCCTTTCCACACCTTATGGCGCATAGGACACTGCATTGGTACACCAATCGCAGGGTATCTTGATCATTATTGTTATATGAAGGTAAGATGACCAGTCTTCGCTTCAGGTACCAGTTCAGGGACTATGAAATATTCTAGTGTGAAAACACCCTTTTAAATAAATATTTCACATCAACCATGTCGGGAATCGAACCCGAGACCTCTTGCATGGCAGGCTAATGCGCTGACCATTACACCACGAGGCCGACGACTTCTATATTACCTTTTCTTAAATGTTCTTTATCTCTGTTGTAATATGTTAAAAAATTGAGTTATTTTATCGATTACTTTCCGAAATTTCCGGCTACAAACATACATAACCTAAATTTTGATAAACGAGTAAATTGATCAGAGTACTTAATTGTAAAGAATCCCTAAATATTTTTTTTTATAAAAACTTTAAAAATAGTTAAATTTTGTTTTAAGTAGATTTTAATGATTCTATTACGTCAGACTGCGCAACCTAAAATAGGCATTTTGCAGAAAACAGCCAGATCCAATATAGAATGAAACCTCATATAAACTCAGAATTTATGAGGTGATATAAATTTTCATGACATTTTGACATCCAGGATTTTTCAGACGGTGATTATTACAGTTTTTTTGTACAAAAGCGGCCTGGCTGTTTTAAGCAAAACATAGAATTGACCTTCTCAAACTTGATAACTCCAATATATATATTTTTTTAAATTGTGGACTGGCTGCTTTCTGCATTACAACGTTCAATTGTGGATGGGTATTAAGAGGATGTTTTGAAAATAAGAACGAAGAAGTCAACCATTCTCGTCATCATTAAAAATTAGAAGTAATAAGAGACAATTTTAAAAAAGGTATCTTTTTTGTAAGAAAAAAGGAAAATATTATTTTTCAAAACTTCAACTTTTACTTTTGATTTTTTACTATTTCTACAGATCAAAGAACCCGGCCAAACTCACATGCGCGCGGGGGTTCAAGAATGTTCATCAATTTATGTAAATTGCATACGATTCTTAAGACAAATGATTCTAGCATAAGGCCCCGACATTGCGAAAGGAATAATATTATACATAGAATGCTACCAATCATGGGAAATGTTTTCTTTTTTGCTATTTGTTCTTAACCGGCAAAAATTTATGGGGTATTATTGGAAATGTTACAAACCTGATAGAATTTTATACGGAATGCGATGGTAAACATTATTTTGTATGGTATTGGTTTTAGCGTTTTGGTTTATGTTTGCGTGTAAATATATATCTCTCTTTCAAAACAATACTAGAAGTAACGACAAATTAGTAATCCCGAAATTAAAGCTTAGTAAGGTAAGCACATCGTTTGTGGGGCACTGTGTACGCTTCTACAATAGAATACCCGACAATGTCCTATTTATGACGGACAATAAATTCAAAATTTAGGTAAACGGCATACATTTAAAAAGGCCTATTACGGACTAGATGAGTACATGGAAGATAGTAGTATATAGAACTGAGAATATTATTTTATTTATGTTAATTTATATGATTATTTTGAAAATTTATTTATTTTATTTAAATTTTTATTCCAGTAAAATTGCTATAAAGTGCAGAGCCAATTCAACCATATAAACATATAAACATGAACATAAATGTAAATATGAACAAAAATATAACAATAAAAATAAATATAACAATAAACATAAATATAAACATAAAATAAAATTTTATATTGCAGCACTTATGGTGGTCTTAACATATCGCGCCATCGCTTGAACAACGGTGATTGGATCCACTCCGCAGTAGCTTGGAGAATTTCGTTATTAGACTTTTTTAGGCGTTCCCATAGGCTCCAGGCTCTTTGGCGAAGCAGGGCAGCGAAGGTGTTTATTCGTCGTCGAATGTCTAGTTATTTATTGAAACCTGACTATCTCTTTGTGTTGTTTCGTTTATTCGTATATGTATATATTCCCTTTCAATAAGCGTGTAAATTATACCTACGTTAAAGAAAAAATAATTTAATAAGCAAAATAAAAACATCAAAATATTCTGCCAACTAGGGGCCGATTTGTGAAACTTGAAACCAAAATTTTATCCAATATATGAACCAAAATCACATACTTTTAACTCGTTCACGATTTTTTTTGCTTTGGAAGTACATATATAATCATAAATTTTAAGCGGGAAACATGCGTATAGTAATAACAAACAAAATTAAAAATAACCGGATATATTCCTTGGTACCTACACTCTACACTACGCACACAGATGCGTTTCTACTATCATCTCCCAGGGAACAACCAAATGAGAACCAAGTGTTTTTACAGTTATTTACTAGGAAAAAGACAATAGATCCTGTTTACTGCGCACCAAAATAAAACAGGGACTAGTTTGAGTTTGAGTATCGTCTGTTGTCTTGTTAACCTTAATAATAAGTTAAGGAATGCCATCTTTGTTTAGTTTTTTATATTTTACTATTTGGGCTGTAACGTGTTCACTTAATTGCCATACTTACATTATTGCGTTTTTTGAAATTATTTTTTAATATTAACTTTTTAAAATCATTCTTATATTGTTGAAATTCCATTTTTCGATACGTTTTGAAGCTGCAAGACTTTTTGTGATGTTAGCTATCATATTATTTTTATCATATTATGTAAATGTTATCAACTATCAAATATCTAAATTTAGTAAAACGGGGTCAAGAATTTCAACCGCCCATGCGCTCAGTAGCTGCAAGACTTGTTGTTATCTAAATTCTAATTCTATAAATTTGCTTTTTATTTCGTTTTTATTATATCACTTAAACTCTAAACTTCATTGTCAAATAAAAAAATTAAAAATAAAAATGTAAATAGGAGTTAGATTTCTTATTGTCCATGCGCTCTGTAGCTGCAAGACGTGTTGAGATATTTATTTATTGTACAGCGCCCTTGAGGTAATTTTCACAAAAATGGCCCTATATAAATTATCCAAACATTATTATTATTATTATTATTATTATTTATTAAAAACATTTTTCATCAGTGGGCAAAATAAGCCCGTACAGGACAGACGCAATCAATCATTTCTGGAGTAATAATAAATAGATTCTACAAGATAAATAATTTATAGAGATTTATGCTGAACAATTTATACTGCTTCGTTTCATTGAAGATTTAAACTGGGTCACCGATTCAGTGATTCGTCTTCATCTCTTTTCCCAACGGTGGAGGTGATTCTGATGTGGTGCCATTGGGCAAAGCTCTAGAAAAGTAATTCCTTCAGAAATCTTTATTCATGAATTCGCTCTTTTGTAGTCGCAATTTACCGCTCTTGTGAACCCAACACCCGTTTCTACAACTTCCCGAGTTATTTTTCCCCCCAAGAGCCGCGGGTGGAGCTATATATTTTTACTTTCATCACTTTTTCAACGCCCGTAGAGTTTACTGATACTTTATGTTGATAAATTACATTTACAAATACAATATTCAGAATCTTAAGAAGATAGCATGGTTATGATAGCAACAAAGTTTTGTGTATGTCCAAATGTTGGCAGACTGGCTGGATTCCCTCTCTAAGGAGTTATTTAGATCTAATCTCTTCCTAGGGAGGAAATCAAGCCAGTCTGTGAACATTTGGACATGCTCAAAACTTTGTTGAATTAACTAACTGGTAAAAGAAGAAGTATCAAAATTGGAAAATTGTTTTCAGACGTTGCTTAGTAGGTGAATTGGTTCAGCCGGATGAATCTCACCCACATGATAAAAGTTTCAGCTCTGTTCTTCGCAGAAGTCAACAGATGGAAGAGTTGAAGAAATGTGGATTTTCAAACATATGCAGAATGGTGAATGTTACACAGGGTGTAAAGTGACCACTTAAAACAGCCAACGACAGGTCATAAGCCATGTAAATACCTAGACTTCGATATTCTCTTCTCAAAAATGTTTTCCCTCTCTGTTGCAACAAATTTAAATTAAGATAGCATTTAATTCACCGCTCTATTTTTTGTCTGTGAACATTTATTTTTCATTATGATATTTTTTTTCAGTTTCACATACGTTGACGGTTTTGATTTAATTTATTTCGTTAATTTTTGTAAGATTATCATATTTCTATATGTTATTCAATTTTGTATTAATTATCTTTAGACATAAAAACACGGCTGGCTGTTTAAGAATGACTAAATTTGCGTTGGGCATGAGTTAAATGTCATAATTTTAGAAGGCTCAGGGTAAAACGTTGTCTGACTTTTCTTCATTAACACGTATTTCCGTATTATCTCCATGGATTATGGCACTATAGCAGTGATTTTTGCACGTTTTCTATTTGAACACAGCGAGGCCTCTTCACACGTGGAGATAAAACAAAAAAACAAACCCTTATTACAAATATATAAATTAGCTTAAAAAAATTCAAAATAAATAACGTGTGTAATTAATTACGAAAAAAATGTTTGTTCAACTAGCTAATAGCAGGCAAGTTAACGTTCGGGCAGGACAACGTCTGTCGGGTCCACTTGTTTCTAATAAAAAATATGCTGTATTTAAAATTTAAAAAAAGGAAAATACTGTCTACTTAAGAACAGGTATTTATTATGCCCAGTAAAAATAGACAGTGCCTAATATGTTTGCTTAGATATTAATTTTGCTTATTTGTTTATTTTTACATTCTGCACTATTTTCTTTTATTGTTTTGCCTCCTCTTTCACAGTAGTAGCTTTTCGACTGTGTAATAATAATCTACCCACTAATGGTGAGAGCCACCCCTTCATTATTTACATTTAAATCAATATTTTAATATCACCATAAAAATATTTAAGTTTTTCCTTTCTTCCCTTTCTTTCCTTCGCATTCCTCCTCCACTCTTTATAATAATCTGTCCATTAAAAAACGAAAATTTGTAAACATTCCAAAAAAACTTTTTTTCAAAAAAATAACATCTTTTCATATTCTATGTCCTGGTGAACGATGGAAAAAACGTTTTCGCTTCTTACATTTTTCTACTTAATAAACTGACGATATTAATAATTATAAATATGCTCATGGCAAAGATCTACATTTCGCTGAAAACCGCACGTAAATCGGTCCAGTAGTTATTCAGCCCATCGAAGACACACATACGAACATTGCTTTTCATATGTATGCGATGAACCTTGTACAAAATAAGCAAGGTAAATAATAAATGCTACTCACATATAAAAAATATGAAAAAATTCACTACCCCCAGTCGATTAAGGTGCAAAGCAGATATGATGATGATGAAAATATTCGGTGATGTTCTGACAGAGTATGGTCACCGTAAGTCTCCGGGAGAATAGGAAAAAAATCCTACGAATACCGATAAAAATATACGAAATGGATTTAGAATAATTAATTGTATTTTCAAAATCAATATGGATATTGTAAAGAAATGTTTTTAAATATAAATGTAAAAAGGAAATTCAGTATAAATACGTTCGTAGAAAAACGCGAGGGGTTGGCCTTGGTTTTTGTGACGTCAAGATTCGTGATATTCTTCTACACAAATTAAATGGCAAGGAATAAATAAACATGAATCGCGACTTATTAGAGGCGTTACAAATGAAATGATCGTTTTTGCAGAAATTCTAAATTACAATTTGAAAGTACTTTTTATGATAGTAATAATTAGCAAATAACTTTTTTTTACTGGACAGTATTTCATAAATCTTTATTACTTCAAATGTAAAAAAAACCTTAATATTTCCCTATTACGTATGTTTTAGCTGCGGAAATTGATGCAGTAAAATTCCAAGCACAAACTTTTATTTTGGATCGAAGACGTTTAACGACATGTTAAACGCTATGAAAATTTGGCGGAAGAACAAATACTGTCATTTCAAGCCTAATGATGAAGTTTCCTGATGAATTTGGATAAAGTACTGTAGTAAAAAGGTTAAGATAACACTATCTGTCGGGAAATAGCAAGAACTTATTCAATGACGAAGAAAATAAACGATATTTATGAATTACTATAAAATAAAAACTCTGTTATAAGTTTTACGCGTTTATTGTATTAAAAGAACACAACTAAAGTTGCCTAGATTTCAAGAACCTATTTCAGGTTAAACGTTATCTTGCCTCCATTGATCATGTTTACTTATCTCTCCTCTATAACTGGAACAAGGAGACGTATATGTATATATATGTTAACACCTTAGATAAGACGAATACCACCCACCAATCCGGCATTAGTTTATACCCCTGATTTATTTGTTTGTTTTTTGTAAAGATACTTAATTCTTTTCCTTATTCTTATAGGTAGGTGGAGGGTCAGTGCTATGCAAGTTCCTGACGCCACTGCAACCTGTGAAGATCTATTGTGACGGGTTTTCATGAACAATTCTCGCCCTCCAAGCCTCAATCTATAAAAAGCCTATTGGCTACTACTTAAATTTTATGATAAATTAAGAGAGGTCAAAAGAACCCAACAAAATATAAACACTCGTTCAACAACACAAATTAACTGTATTGTCCCATTTGTATCAACCGCATTTGGTAAAAAGCAATGTAATTTAATTGCTCCAAAAATATTAAATGATTTATTGCCAAATATAAAATACTCAAAATGTAAAACAAATTTTAAAATAAAAATAGCTGCACATATAAATAGTGTAGCGAGAGATTTTTTTGAAAAATATATGTAGATCAAAAAACGTAGTATTTTATATAATTGGTACACATATTATTTTTAATTTTATGTATTTTTATACTTTATATTAGTTTTTTATTATATATTACACTAAATTATTTATTTTTAATTTATATGTATTCTTGGCACATATTTATAATTTATATTTGTATAATAATAATGTTTAATTTCTTACGTTTGATTAGCTAGATATTTATAATTAAGTAGTTTTAGTTTTTTTTTTGTTTTCTTATTGTTTTATTAGTATAGAACTACTTATGCTCTAAAAGATAAAAAATCTCCATCTTAGAACAGGCTGAGCCATGTAAGATAGAGACTATCATAAACAGAGAACACTCCGTTTTCATTTTCTATTCATTAGTTTATATGGATTCCCTGTTATTAAATATGTTTACTAATTTTTATGCAATAAATTTACAAAATAAATAAAATAAAATAAATAAGTTGTGTGAAAAGCGAAAGTTTTCATTTTGCTCAGCCCATATTTGTAAAGTATCAGGCAATAAAGCAGGCAGCGAGTTCATTAACATCCTCAGGTTTAACCAGTGATAGCCCGAGGATGAGGCTCTTTTTATGATGTAAAGCATCACATTAACATAGAATATGTGTAGGTGTTTTCTCATTTGCACTCCAAAACCTACATCTAGAAGTTGTGGAAAAAATCATTCAAGCAAGGTGTTTATTCAATCTGCAGTGCCCGGTAAGGGCCTAAGTGAAAACCTTAACATGATTTCGGCTGAGTTTTATTAGGTCAAAGGCAAACCTTTGCGAGTACCCTTTTATCAGTTCCTTCGCATGGTGCGGACCAGGTATTTTTTATTGTTTATTTATCATATAAGTTTTGTATTTTCTGTCAATGGGAGCAGTGCTCTTCCGAAATTAAAGTAATGTTACTTTTAATAAAATAAATGTATCCCACTGATTCGGTTTCGATTGGGTCTGATTCCCGGCATGGTTGATATGAATTACTATTTAAAAGGGCGTTTTTACACTAGATTATTTCATAGTCCCTAGACTGGTACCTGAAGCGTAATACTATTTTTTTACATTTTTTTTTTGCACCACAACAGGCCAGGAGGCCTAATTACAGTGGTGAATTACATCACAGAGCACCCAGGCTTGAGAAAAATCACATTTTAATTTTTGTGTTCTCACCAGGAATCGAACCCGGAACCTTCCGTGCGTGAGTCAAGCGTCTTGACCACTACACCACGGAGGCCGCTAATACTAATCACCTTACCTTCATGTTACAAAAACGATTATTAACACTGATTACAAAACTTTAATTTATCACTAAGTGTTCATGTTATATTGAAAATAATGCTAAGATACAATGAATAATATTTATTTTTATTTAATTTGTACAGCACAGTTGCTTTTTACAAAAATTACAATAAAAACATATGCAAGAATTAAGGTGCTGAGAGTTGGAGCAACTAACTCAATTAGAGATTGACAGATGACAAAAAATTTCTGATTAATGCGTATTTATTTCACGGCGAATAAATCATTTGCAAATGTGACTGTGCGTTGACTGCACCATGTGGTTTTCTTATAGTGGAGGAACGATTTTAATGCCCTGCATGACGTTGTTCTCGTGTCTTGAAAAATATAATTTATTGTATTCAGTATAAAGCGATGATTAATTTCATCGGTCGTCGTTTTATATTTCAGGTGAAGTGATTTAGCGCGTGTGTGTGTCATCGATCATGGACTATGACCACACTTATTTTGTTTAGTTACACAAAAAGTATACGTTTCTTTTAACATAATTAGAAAAAAGCAGCGAATCTTGATAAGTTTTGCTATACGAAAGCAAAATGATCAGTCTTTTGCTTCAGGTGCCAGTCCAGGGACTATGAAATATTCTAGTTGCAAACAGCCTATCAAATCAATATTTCATGTCAACCATGTCAGGATTCGAACCCGAGACCTCTTGAATGGTAGGTTTACGCGCTGAGCATGAGGCCACGGGGCGGACGAAAAAACATAAAATGTATGCATAAATAAGTAAAATATAAATAAAAGAATATAAAAATATGAGATGAAAAAACTTTTTATGAAAGCATTTCAGAATCTACTTGAAGACATTACCGGGTGATGTAAGAACCCTCTCTGAGTAAGGTTTTCATAGCCCAGTAGGGAGTTAACCCCTTAACGGTCTTTGGTAATACGTTTTACCACTTGCCATAAGGATCATCTTTCATACAAAAAGTATGGAAAAATAATATTTATTGCCAATTCTTCATTTTACAGACGCTCTCTGGTAAATGGGTTTGCCCCTTTTTGTATTACGCGGCAGTCGGTTCATAAAACTGTACGCAGAAAATAAAGTACATAAACGAAAATTCAAAAGTGGTAATTACGTTATTCCAGTGTGCATCTTTTCGATCATCCAGACATGGTTTTGACGGCTTGTGCCATATAATTAAGAAACGTCCAGAAGGAGCTTAGAATCATATTTGAATCCATTGGACTGTGTCTAAAAATCTCCCCACTTTGTCCCAATGTCGTGCGCATCCGTGAAGTCGCCGCGTAATGTTTGCCAGATGGGAAAAAATATAGTCATAATACAAATGTGAGGTAAAACAAAAAGCAATAAGTTAATTTCTCTAAAATTTTATTGTGCACGCGAAAACATTGATTGACACAACAGAGTAGATAAGTAAAGGGTCATTTTATTAGAGTAATTGAATGAACTTTGAACTTATAATATAAAACAAATTTTATTTTAAATAAAACCGATATTTTTATATCATTTAAAATAATATTTGATGTTTTAAAAATAATGTCGGTCGAATGTCCACCACGGCGTTGTTTAATCCGAGGTCTAATTTTCATTAGTTCTCTCATTAGATGAGCATAGTAGGGAAAAAAAATACTACTCTGGCAACACTGACGAAATGTCCGTTTTGATTTCTTTGACAATCTGACAGATGGAAAAATAATCCAATTTTTATATAATGCATTTGCTACCTACCCATCCTGTTTCTTTAAGATCCCAGAAGTATTTCTACACTTTAAAATGACACAACACGGCATGGTTAAATTCAAATCGGGAGTTGCGTACTGCGCGACGTCTACAAAGAAACTAATGGGTCAAAACGTAAATCTACTCTTTTAAGAGTAGTTTAGTCGCCATCTGTTTGATGCGCGTATGCGGTTTCTGAAGTGTTCTTAATTCTATGGCTTGTGCTTTAGACTGTTTTATTCGTTAGCTGAAGAAAAAAAATAATTTAATCAATTTTACATTATTATTTATCGCTATAATGTAAAATACTTATAAAAATGCTTTTTTAACACTTTTTTGATTGATAAAAAATGCCTCCTTAGCCTTTAGTTTATATAACCACTACAGAGGTTTTCAAGAACTAATTAACTGATAACTGTGGCCATGTGGCTTTTGGACAAGGCATAATACCCTTAAAACATTTTTTTTTGCAAGACAAGCATGTTTGTCCTAACCAATGCATGTGCTTATTAAAATGCATGTCGTGTTGGTTTTATATTTTTGTGCAACAAATATGGTGAAGGCGTATAGTGGGTTTTGCATGTTGGTTTAATTGGTGTTCTAACGAAGAGACGGGTACGTCTCGATACTGGTAGTCATAGAAAAGTCGATTAGTGGTTATGTACAAATATTTAATAACATTTTTTTTAATTTTTGACCACAAATTCATGCTATAAATATTAATAATATACTATTTATTTTAATTATTGGCAATTCATCCTACAAAGGATGATTTCTATAAAACCACTTTTAAACCAATAAAACAAGCCATTACTCTGTAAATAATCCCGTGTATAATTGTGTTTCTGTAAAAATATTTAAATTGTTTTACCTTTTTTCATTTAAACGTTTTATTTCAGTCAAGCCGCGAATATGTTATTTATGAAAGAATTCCGCCAGAGAAAAATTGTGGTTATTTTATAATAATGCTCAAGTTAATGTCTCAGTTTTTATTTGTTTGACATATTTTACTTTCTTGTTTGAGAGATTGTGGAAACATAACCACAATTTCCAATTTAAAAAACACATGGAAATAAAGTGGTATTATGTATTTAGTGATATTTTGCTTCTTAAAACGTTCTCTGGTAAAGCGTTTTACCATCATCATGTATTTTCTTTTCCAAAAAAAGATCTAGTCCATTGAATACAATAATTTATGAACGCATAAAAGCATTTTTAAAAGACAATTTCTAAGTTCTCCAGAGTCTTGCTGTGTAAAGGGTTAAGAAAGGTCCCAAGACGTTTATCCAGGAATCCTATCTAGATTTGCAGAATCGTTCCTTCGGGAGTGCGACCTGACTTAGGAGCTATCACCAAACAAATGTCCCTTTACTTTCTACCAGGTGCCACGTTCAATCGGGACTCGAATTTAAATAAGACCCGAAAAGCGGCAATTTAATTTGTATAGTCTCTCGAAGTCTTCGATAAAAGAACAAAATTAATGATACGTAATGCTTTCATACTTCCACACTTTGTATATTTATTTATTTATTCATATTTTACTCTTACAAACAATAAACAATAATAAAAATAATTTGACTTCACTGGGGTTACCCGTGCCGAAAACACTTAACAATATACTTTTTTGAAATGTTTTTTACAATTGAGAATAAACAAAGAAGACTAACTTAATAAACAGAGATAATTAACAAAATATTTAGACTGTTTTAAAAACAAGGTATACATGTACATTTATATTATTTATATTACAAAACGCACAATGAAAATAAAAAAAACCTAACATAAGCTATACGCTTGTGGAGCAGTTGATTTAATATTGGTTTGGGCGAATGAGACAATCTCACGTTACACAGTGTGTAAAGGGGCCAATTAAACTAGCCAATGACAGGTCATAAGCCCTGTAAATGCCTAGAATTTCATATTCCCATCTCAAAAATGTTTTCCCTCTCTGTTGAAATAAATTAAAAAATGAATTACTCCCTTGGGAGGAAATCCAGCCAGTCTGCAAGCATTTGGACATACTCAAACATTGTTGAAATAAATAAATTAAAAATTAATATTGACGACTTTAAAAAAAATTACATTTTAAACGAGGTTTCTTGCCAGATATCGCTTGAATTTCTAAAAATTCAACTTCTTATTGTCTATGGAAAAGGCAAGAGCAAAATTCAGAAGAAAAGAGGATTAAAACAGCGATTTATCATAAGAAAAAAACAATTTATAACCAAATAAACAAAATTTCTTTCAAAAATATGTATCTCAAATTACCACTCTTTTAGGAAAAAAAAATACTTGATTAATTAGTTCCACGTGTAGTATTTAGTAAACATGGATAAAATAAAATAAAAAATAATGCATTAGTTACGTAAGCCTTGACGAAGAAGCTTGTTTGCAATGAAACTGGTCGGAGGAAAAAAAATAGAGGTTAAAAACGAAATTGTTTTATTTATTTTGTTTTTATGAATAACCACAAAGTGAGTGCTTTAAATATAAAATTTACAATAAATAAATGCCTAGAATTTAATATTTCCATTCCCTAAATGTTCTCAATCTCTGTGGTAATATTTAAAATGTAAACTTTTCTTTAAAACCAGCGTCTCACTAGTAAAAATTTTCAATTTAGCATCTAAATTGCAAAACACCGTCCTTTTAAATTAAAACACTCTCGTGTATTCACGATTTCATTTACATCGACAGTATAAACTCAACGAAGCATTGCAAATTGGCTACCGACAAAGGTAACTTAAAATGAAATCTCGCTTGACAAAATTATTATTATTAAAATCAACATTCCAACCGTCATGTTTTTAAATTTCGCAACTTACAAAAACAACTATGTAAAATATTTTTTATAAAAACCATTACGACTTGTATTGGTGCATTTTTTAAATTCATTTCTCGCAGTATAACATCTTTTTTTTGTTTTTTATGTAGCAAAAAGAAAATGGTAACGTAATTTTTTATTTTATTTATTTATTATGGTCCACTAACTATAAACAATACATATGAAATTGGTATGATAATCACATAATTTAGGTATTGTTCATCAATTATATGGGAACACAGCATGCATAGATTTTTTTTTTACAAAAGATATTCTTTTAAATTGGCTAGCTTAATTGAGTTCTATGAGTAGGCAATGGTGTAGGGGATTTTGGAGCTGTCCATTAATGGAATTATTGACGTAATCTCTCCATAATCTATTTTGAATTCCGCCTCTTTGGGGTTTCCCTGCGATTGCCTTTAGTACTTTCATCTCTGACGTTTGGAGCAGTTATTTGGTTTTTCTATTTAGTTTTTCTATTTAGTTTTTCTACTTGGTTTTTCGTATTTTTAATTTTCTTTCTATCTATCCTCGCCTCTATTGCATACACCATGATCGGTCTGACACACGTTTTGTTTATCCGAATTATGTTTCCAATAATCACGTGTTCATTGTACTATACGACATTTCTTAGGCATTAAAATGTTTACTAACAGAGATAGATATGTTCTCATTATCACTATGGCTGCATCATCTGCGTGGCATGTGATGTTAATGACCTTATCTCCCTTAGTAGATTCACTACTTTTTTTATTCTTAAAAGCGTTTTTTAATTCATTATTATTATTTATTCTGCTTGTGTATATATTTATGTAAGTTTATATTATTTATGTCCCGAATTGAGTTGTTGTTATTTCTGGGAATGTAATTTAACATATTATACTTGTAAAATACATTGTGTTTTACGATTTATAAATAAATTAAAAAAATACAACAATAATAATTTTCAAAAGTTACTATATAGGACTATTGCCAAAATTTCGTCACTTTCCCAACACAACTCAAATAAAGATAGCCAAGAAAAGAAGTCCACTTGTGAAATACATATAAACCTTTTACATTATTAGCAAAGTCAATAATACTGCAACTAACACAAAATATTATTTTTTAAATAGTCCGAGTACAGAAATCATCGTTAAACCGCCTTTAAAAGCAAATATTTCACGTCAACCCTGCCAGGAATCGAATCAGGAATCTTAAGCCTGGTAGAAGAGGCCAACTTATCCCGGGTCGATTTCAATTTTCAGGATTTTTACCTAAGAGTAGCCATCGAGTCTAAGACACTCGTTCAGGATTCTGGTTTTGTTTCACACACAGAACTATATTACTATATAAACTTGAACAACTTCAAAACACATGCATTAGATATATTTTTAATCTTTTTAAAATATGACCACATATCTGACTATCGCGGGTAACTGAAAAAGCTCAAAATTAGACAGTGAATAGACTATCACTCCTCACTTCTGTTCACTGTACTTCATAGTCCTAAAATGGTCCTTATCAGTTCATGGTTTACCTCTTCGTTCCAATCCTTAAAGCTCCCTTTTAATTCCTATCTACAATTTCTCTTTCTTCTGTAACTCATTTAGTGTCATCTCCCATTCAATATCAAATCTCTACTCTCTACTTTCTATTCTCGATGTCTACCCTCTCTCTTGTAAAAGTGATGAGAATAATGACATAAAAATATTTCCATTTTTGTGTATCTTAAGTTTCCTTTTTTTTTAAATATAATTTTCTATTGAAAACGCCTTGAAACTGAAATGAAAGAAATGACATTTGAATTTTATTGGTTTGTTAGAAGAAATTGCCATTTAATGTACAACTTAAATTATGTATGAAAAGTCAAATAATTTTTTTTTATCTGTCTGGCCACATAAAGCAAAATAATGGAGCGTAATAAAATCTTGTCTGGAATTACTTACTTTTTTTTGTTGCCTAGTAGGTGAATTGGTTCAGCCGGATGAATTTTATCAGCATGATAAGGGTTTCGGCTCTTTCACTCCACAAAAGTCAACATATAAAAGAGTTGAGGAAATAAGAATATTCAAACATAGGCAGAATGGTAAATGTTACACAGTGTGTAAAATGGCCACTTAAACCAGCTAATGACGGGTCATAAGCCCTGTAAATGCCTAGACTTCCATATTTCCTCCTCAAAAAAGTTTTCCCCTTCAGTTGCAACAAAGTTAGAAAATTATTCTATTTGAATTTTTTTATTCATGTGTACATAATACATACACATTATTATGTTTGATTTGTATTTACAGATTTTAAAGTTAAAATATTTTTTTATTATTTTCTTTTAAACATTTTTATTTCTGTGGGCAGTCTGTTAAGTAATCGCTGTATTTGAACAAAACACGTTTGTGTTTCTTAAACCATCATATTCGTTACTTCGATCAATAAAAAATGGGTTCTCCTTATCAAATAAATAGTATAAATTTTTGCTATACTGCTTGAGGAAATAAACAGTATATCAACCCAAGAGCTCAAGAATGGTAGGCAAAAGGGCCAACCACTTCAAGACGATGTGGAATTATTTTCACTCGGTTTTATTCTACTCACGTAAGGTTACATAAATACTCACACAAAGTATATTAACCCCATTGAAGTTGTTATGTGATCAGAAAAGTCGAAAAGGGTGCGGACCACACACGACGTAAAAACCCAGTAAAATTAAATGTGTACCAGCATCTTAATCATTATATTGAACAAAAAAATGGATTTCAAAATATTTTGTATTCACATCAGCAGCTCAATCACAATGGATGCTATTTTCGGAAATAATCGACGCGATTAACGTTTCTCACCGCGATTGTTTTATCATTTAAGCAATCCAAATGAAATATTTGTTTAAATTTTTGGTACTGGGATTATTTTAATTTATTGCGTTTAGGGTTTTGCCTCATGACTACAATAAACTTTACAAACCATTCCATGGCGCTTCCGCGAGTTTATTATCGCGGTCCAGTCTCACTGTGATCGGTCAAGTTGCCGAGGATTTTAATCGACGGCGGTTTTAATAAACATCCGCGATTGAGCTACAGAAATTATATTTATGAATTTATTTCTCGCCAGAACAAATACGTAAGTATGAACACAATAAAGCATCGCGCGTTTGCTATAGACAAGGGTAACTAATAAAATCTCGTTCGTAGCCAAACTTTTAATCAAAATACGTACAAAACTTTGAAGTTACTTTACTATTAATAAAGCTGTGCAAGTCAAGGTATTTTGTAATCAAATAGTAAATAAGAAAAATCTACTGAAAGAACGTGATGAAGTTCTATAAAACCTCAACTTTTTCCATTAAATTACAGAAAATCTTTCCACAGATATTTGTCTGCTTTGTGGTCTGGAATTTTGTTTTTCACCGATATTTAAGGTCTCCGGTTAGAATTTTGGTAAGATGACACCAAATAAATGTTGATTTAAAATAATATTTCATATTTAAGAAACAAAAATTAAAAAATCATTTATCTTCTTTATTTTCACGCGGATGGTATTAAATGCAGTACAGTCTCTATAATCCAAACAATAAAGAAGTTAAGTTTTACGGGAAATTGGATATCAAAAATGTTTTTTAACGCGCCGTTAAAATTAAAGCATTTCATTGTTCGGAAAAGTTTCTAGAAAATAAAAATGATTTTAATGAAAACTAATTGATTTGAACGACATCAATAGTTCTTTCAAACCAACCAATAATATAGAATTATAATAAAATTCAAGTTTACAGGAAACCGACTAATCAATCAGCAGAACTCACCGAAATGAAGAGGAAAAGAACTTGCGGGGTCATACGCAGAGTAATTTCAAAATAGCAAAACTTTAACAAATCATAGAGCTCACAATCTTCTTCTTCTTCTTCTTCAGCCTTATTCTCGCTGGATAAAGGCCTCTTTCAAACGTCTCCATTCCTTCCTATCACCCGCCTTCATCATCCATGTTTTACCGGTAATCCCATCTTTTCTGTGGCCTTCCAACACTTCTTTTGTTTGCCCATGGTCTCCACCTTAATCATTCTGGGTGTGCACCTGCCATTATTTTGCCTCGCCACGTATCCTGCCCACTGCCATTTTAATTTCGCTGCACGATCCATGATATCTACGACTCCGGTTCAGTGCCTTATTTCTTTATTTTTTACTCTGTTTCTTAGACATACACCGAGCATCTGTCTTCCCATGAATAGTTGCGTGCATTTTGATTTCTGGCTACTTTTTTGTGTTACAGACATGGTTTCTAGTCTGTATGTTGTCACCGGTAATATGCACGATTTATATACTTGTCTTTTTAAGCATGAGAGGACTTCATATTTAAAAAAATATATTTTAGTTGGCCGAAAGCAGCCCAACTTAGCCCTTTTCTTCTTTGTAACTCCGTTGTTTGGTTATCTTTACCAAATTTGACTCCGCGTCCTAGATATACTTATTGATCAACCGCTTCGATTTTATTATTGTTAATGAAAATGTCTTTCCCTATTGAACTCATCATCTTTGTTTTATGAATATACATTTCCAAACCAATCCTTTTTGAAGCCTTATGTAATTCCATTATCATTTTGCCTAGTTCATCTATGTCTTTACTTATGACCACTATGTCATCTGCGAATCTGAGGTGACTCAAGTACATGCCATCTATCTTTACATCCTTATTTTCCCAATTTAGGGTTTTAAATACATTTTCTAAGGCTAGCGTAAAGAGCTTTGGCGATATTGTGTCCCCTTGTCTGACAGCTTTCTCTATTTTGATTTTATCAGTTTTTGTATCCTTATCAATCTTCACATCCATAGTAGCGTTGTCATAAATGCATTTTATTAATCACCTGTATCTAGAATCAACTCGGACATTTTGGAGTGCTTTAATAACAGCCCATTTTTCAACTGAGTCAAACGCTTTTCGATAGTCTATAAAAGCTAAATGTAGTGTTATGTTGTATTCAGTTGACTTTTATATGAGTATTTATTGGTCTTTAAAAAAAAACATTGAATTTCCTCATAAGTAACTTAGATTGTTGGGTTTGATGAATTTTCGGATTACTGGAATCTTTGAAAAATAAACAAGCCTTTATAATATTGTTTGTCATTCATATTTTTTTATTATTGATCTGAGATATACGCACATAATAAGTCATAGTAGTTATTATTTATGTATTTGGTATTAAAAATCTAGAATTTTTCAGGCAAGAATCCTCTGCATGATTCTGATATGTTTTATTGCGCAATTGGATTAGGAGTAACTTTCTCCCAACATTTTGCCAAGTCATACGGTAGATTAGATAGATACATTTACGGTAGATAATATTATACTATCTCCTTTATCAAAAAATATTTTCAAAGGGTCCTTGCAAACATTTTGATTCATGGGCTGTATGAGTGAAATATAGTTTAGATTAGGGGATGAAATAGAACTGTGATTTGTCATCATCACTTATCAAATCGGTGCAATTTGGATGACCATTGTCATGTAATAATAAGGTTTTTGGAAACAACTTTGATTCTTTCAATCCCTCACCCTTCGTCAGATACAATGCTTCGAATTACTGGAGGTTCAAATTACAGAGACTGTAATGTAGCGTATTATTTATTTATTTATTTTCAGTTCACAAACAGTAAAAAATATCACAATACTCGTACTCATTTTACTCTTCCAAAGGTTGCTTCAAATATCATAAATAAAAAGAAATCGCACTTACATGATATTTGAACACTATATATTTTACCAAAAGTTAAATAAAATAAAATTGATGAAATGCATTAATGAATATTTAAATAAAATAATGGAACATTGAATTTACGTTTTATACAAATGCAAATCTAAAACACAATGCTTGGTGAAGGTTCAAAACAACAAATCAGATCCATTTCAGACGTATAACGGTGTAAGGCAAGGTAATGCACTGGTATGCCTGTTGTTTAATATTGCTCTTGAAAAATCAATAAGAGATGCAGGAGTAGAAACAATAGGAACTATTTTTAGAAAGACCACCTAGCCTCTGCAGATGACCTAGACTTAATCTCCAGAACTGTCCCGGGATTAAAATATGATTTCTGAAAGCTTGAAATGGCTGCAAATGATATGGATCTTAAAATAAATACATCTAAGACTAAATATATATTTGCAAGAAAGTCACAAATAAACTATGTACAACAGCCAATTGACGTTGGGTCACACCACATAGACAATGTCAATTCCTTTAAATATTTAGGTACTGAAATGACTAATGATAACAATTATAGTACCGAGATTAGAGCACGGCTATGGGCAGCAAACAGATGTTATTATGGCTTGTTTAAACATCTGGGATCCAAATTGCTTACTAGAAAAACTGAGACCATTATTTACAAAACTCTCCTCAGACCGGTCATTACATATGGTGCCGAATGCTGGGTTATGGCCAAAAGAGATGAAAATATGGCATTAGTATTAAAAAGAAAAATATTAGGAAGATATTTGGTGCTGTTAACCACAACGGAGTGTGGAGGAGACGGTTTAATCATGAATTAGAGGCACTGTATGGCGAAGTCAACATTGCAGAATTCATCAAAATAATAAGATTACAATGGTTGAGCCATGTGCACAGAATGAATTATAGCCGTAACCCAAAAAAGATTCTCCATACCACTCCGGAAGGCAGACAAAGCAGAGGCAGACCACAATTAAGATGGCTGGATAATGTGGAAAGTGACATAGGAGCGATTGGCCTGACGAACTGGAGAAGAGCCGCGGGGTGCAGGGACGAATGGAAACAAATTCTGGAGGAGGCCAGGGCCCACAACGGGCTGTAGCGCCACTGATGGTGATGACAGATTAATAAATTAACAGATTAAAAAAATAACAGATGAACTTAGTATACCCTAATGATTTTCAATTACGTTACTTTACTTGGTCTATATAAAAATCCTCAATACTTGTAAAATTCCCCATAAACTATTAAAATTATGATTCACCTATATCATTAAACTATTAAGTATGAATTAATTCATCATCATTACCTTCCCGCACCTAATAGTGCATAGGGCACTGCATTAGTTCACCAATCGCAGCGTATTTTTGATATTTATTTTGTTACATGGAGGTAAGATGATCCGTCTTACGCTTCAGGTACCAGTTCAGGGACTATAAAATATTCTGGTGTGAAAACACTCTTTTAAATAAATATTTTACATCAACCCCATCGGTAATTAAAACCGAGACCTCTCGCATCGGTAAACCCGTTGACCATTACACCACGAGGCTGACTAATTCAATATCTATTAATATTCAAATACCCATAAACGCGTCACATATGTTTTTTAGAAATAAAATGAAAATTAAATCCAATAAAAGTGTTTTATTTTGGATACCCCACTAAAAAGCTAAATAAATTCAATATAATCTTCAACGATTTTGCACTTTCGTATGTTTTTGTGATTATTTACAAAGTATTTTTAGTTTTGTAATAGTTGTCGGTAAATGAAAGTAAAATATGTCTACGTTTAATTACTATCTTAATTCATTTAACTTTCATACGAACTAAATTTTTAGTTTCCGTAGTAATTTTTTTTTTTGTTTTTTACAATAAACGTGATAATAAAACAGAGTATTAAAAAAAATAAAGCATAATAACATATCAATGAAGTACATATTAATAGAAAAATAGTAAACAAAAAATCCCACAAAGGCATTGCCTGTTCGTGGGTATAAGAGAATGTTAAAGAATTTTTGCTCCTAAAGTAAATAATGGACAGTTATAATAATTTTGTATAACATAAGAAAGAAAAAATAAAGTATTCTGTAAAAGATAATATGGTATTTTTTTTAATAGTAATTGAAACAATTACTTCTGTTAAATGGATTTAACTAAATATTTTGTCACGAGACCACTTAAATATATTTTGGAGCACTTCTATATAGTGCTATTGCCATAAACAAATATTTTGTTTTGTTTATTGTACGATTTTATTGTCTCATATTATTAAATTTTGTGGAAGTATAAAGTACTCTTAACGTGTCTTCGAATATATCCATTTTTCTTGCTGTGCAAGTTGTTTAAAAAACAAACCATCACGCCGTTTCCGCGTAAGTTGAGATAATAAAACGCCTGATCACTTTGTCTTTAGATACAGACCTCGCTTTTTCTACATTCTTGCTTCTTCTCATGCATGCACGCCGATTATTCCGACTGTTTACATGTCCACATTCAAGTTTTCGTTGGACTTGATCGTGGCATGTCTTTTTCGATGTTCCTCATTTTCGGCATTCATACACATTCCCACCGTAAAACCTGTTATGCTGTCTTTTGTAGAAATAAATATAATGATCGCCTCCTAATATATTCGGACTTGTTACTGAAGTGCTGCATTTTTTAATGTAATAAAAAAATATAAAAATCTTACCTTGATAAAGTCAAAAGTCTTAGTAAGCATGACTATAGCTGCGGCTCTTTGCTGCCAAACCATTCTCCAGAACTGAGTGACTGTTTCTTCTGTGGGACCCTGAGTCACGATGTATGCATTTGGCTTCAGAAGACTCTGAAATCAAGATAAAGTAACGTCTTGAAAATATTTGCAACACGCTGTGTTAAGTTTTTTGTTCAATAGTTCTTAATTTAAATTCTTATTTATTTTTGTGAGTGCCACACCAGAGTATTGTTACTCTGGTGGGTACTAATAGCATAGTATATAAAGATAGCACTAATAGCATAGTATATAAAGATAGCACTAATAGCATAGTATATAAAGATAGCACAAGGGCTATAATCGCCCTCTATTTCGTTTTTTCTCGAAGTCTTCGGCCGTCACGGAGCGCACTGCGCTTTAAAATAAATTGAATACAGTCCACTATTATCAAGATCTTTTATTTGGTAAAGATTGCAGCCATATTTATTGCATTGGCTACAAACACCAGCGCACAATTTTCCTCGCTGCAAAATATTTTGATTGAATTTGTTTTACAACAATATTTGAGTTTGTAGACAGAATACTGGATTTCACCCCCTCGGGAGTCATTTTTTTAAAAATTTATTTTTTTGAATTTAAAATAGGTATACATTAGATACAAATACAAAAAAACTACTACATTAACACAAAAAAAATCCCACCAAGGCATGGCCTGTGTGTGGGTATATATTTTATTTTTAATTGAAATAAAGACTACTGGAAGAATACAATAGATATCAATATGTTAAAAAATGAGTGGTGATATTAGAACACAATTTTTTTGTCACTAAAAATGAGAAAATCAAAGTAAAATTATATTCTATTCATCAAAAAAAGAAAGTAGTTAAATCCGTTTTTTTTAATCCATAATTTCAACAAAAATTTACATCGAAATATATATAAATAATTAATATATAGCAAACTGTTCTTATGAAATGCATTGAACAGTTTAAGACCTATGAAAAATGAGTGTCTTTGCCCGAGTCTGGATTTACAATAAGGGATTTTAAGTAAATAATTCAATCTTTGACTAGATCTATGAAAATTTTTAGGAAATAAATTTTGGCGCATAAAATCATATTCTAGCTAGCAATAGAATTATTTTAGTTCAAAAGTTCAGCTTCCTGAAATAATTGGATGGAGGGAAAAGCTGACTTTTTGTGAAGTATAATTTTAATAATTAGTTTTTGTACGGTTTCTAAAGGCTTAATATGATTATTATAGGCTCCTCCCCATCCAATTATTCCATAAGAAAGAGAAGACTGTACGAGAGCACGTTCAACCATTCTGCTAGTGTTTGGATGAACATAACTAGTCAAACGTTTGATAACATAGGTCAAATATCTCAGTTTGTTAACATTTTTTTCAATTCGATTAGTCCATTTGAGTTGAAATTAAGATTAACAAATTACAATGTAGATGAAGAATACCTTAAAAAAAGAAATATGGAAGTCTACGCATCTGGGATTTTGACAAAAAACAACTTTAATTGGCTCTTCCGTAAAGTTGCTACATGTCGCTTGGTATCCTTTTTCTTTCAAGTGTCGATATTATTTTTCACCAAATATATTCGAACACAAATAAAATACACAATAATTAATAAAAACAAAAAATACATAAAAAGTTGATAGAAATAAGCGGTGGCACAAACCAAAATAACATAAATATTTTTCTACCACACTATTTTTAAAATATACGTAAACTTACATCTATGTGAGAAGCATTTATGTAGTCTGAATCTGGTTCCCCTTCAATGGTGTTGAGAACTACTCTGTTGTAATCGTCTGAAACAAACAAAAATAACATTTAATTAACATTACAATGTTATATTTATTTAATTAAATCTTAAGCTAGGACACATTCAATACAAGTTCAGTGGTCAAAAAATAAAAATATATATTTGTGATGAACTATGAAACTATCTCAAAATATATTTTTTAAAATTTTAAAAATCCCTACCAATGCTTCGAAACGACACTGACTGTGACGTCACGAGTTCGGCCCCCTAGGAAGCTGTTAAGGCTGTAGTCTGGTAAAACGCGCGCAAAATTAGGAAATCATACGATTTTGCTTTTTTAAAACGAATATTTTTTTTATTTGCGCAATAATGAAAAAATAAAAAAACATAAATTAGATAAAAACAATAATTTAGAAAGGTATTTATATTAAAAAAATATACTTAAAAGTTTAATGTAACTAAAATATAATTACTTTTGAACCGGCAGGCTACGCCATTTAAAATTTAGACTTAACTTAGGTATCTGGGATTTCTATAAATATTAAGTATTGAACTAAAATTTGTTGGAATAATTTGAAGATAATAATATTAACATGAAAGTGGTGGCAGTAAAATCTATTTTTTTTGTTTTAGAAAAGAAATACAAGCATTTTAAATCACATACATTTTTGTGACATTTTCCTTTATTTCTACGTAAAATTATGCCTTTGGTAATACTTTCAAAAATATATTTTTTTTGAAATATTTTAGTTGGAACCTTTTTTTATAGAATTGAATAATTTTCTTTTTTAAAAAAAAGAGGATAATTTTGGTTGTAATATTCAATTTGTAACAACATCTTATTAACGTTTTTATGACCTTCATACCTGCCCTTACCGCTACCTATAAGGTTTAATGAACTGTATTTATTTACGAGAAAAACAAAAAACAAACCTATACGAGCGTTGACTTAGAGATTACACACGCGTTGACTTATGACTGCGATAACTTAATCATGTTCATTATTGTTCGCTGTGATCGTTTGTGAAATACTTGGCATGTTTTTAAGCACGTCGATAGTTATTTGTGATTGAGCCACTGAACCTTGAATGGTGCGGATGAAATTAATTTGACTAAAATATTGAATAAATTGACCAGCATAACACACAAAATCAGAAAAGGATTCCTACGTCAGTTTGAACATGTAGAGAAAATGGACGGCGAAAGAACAGCTGAAAGGATTTATGATCGATGTGAATGTTGACGGATGCAAAAAACGAGGCATAACGAGAAAGACATGGTATTACCAAGTTCAACAAATGCTTGGATAATGGATAAGTCGAAGTCGGAATAATTAAACGTAGTTATGCAGAAAGCAGCCAGTCCACAATTAAAAAAAAAAAGAGATTGATGTTATCGGGTGCAGTAAGGTCAATTCTATGTTCTGCTAAAAACAGGAACGCTTTCATACATTTTTTTTTTATTAATCACTATCTGAAAATGGAGTTGATTACAAAAGCGGCATTTCTTAATTTGCAGGAAACACCCACAATGTTAGAAAAATCTCACGGTTCTCATTTCTAAAAATCATTATAACTGGTCAATTAGATAATAAAATTCTTATATAAAGTTTATATTTGAAGCACTAACTTTGTGGTTATTCATTATAAAAAAATAAATAAAACAACTTTGTTTTTAACCACTAAATTAGTGGTATGATAAAATTCTTATAATATATAATATATAGGTAAAATAAAATTCTTGTTTGTGATAATAAAAAAAGAATATGTATTCATTGTTTATCATTTGTTAAAGTCAAAACATTCTAACTGTTGCGTTGATTTGATAATTCACTATTTTCACAAAGGTGTAATTATCTCAATTTTTAAATTTTTATGGCTGGCTGCTTTCTGTATAAATACGTTCAATTGCAGTGCGTGCATGAGGAGATATATGAATTTGGAGGAAACGTAGGTATGCAAAGTGTTAGCCTGGCATTCTATCTTCTCTACCTACCCTTACCGAAAAACGGTGTGATGGTTTATTTGCTTAGATATTAATTCAAAGGGAAGTATTTTATTACAATTCTAAGTTTTTCTTGAATCCATCCGAATTCCTTTCCGCTTTTCTTACTCCGTATTTTCGTTAATTAATTTTTAATTTGTATTTCTCAAATAACGAAATTTGACACTATTTAGATCAAAGAATTAATTACATAAACATGATCTTGTTTCCATCCAGACAATAAACTGCTCGACAAATATTGTGTCAGAGATGAAAAATATTTTCCATTAGGGAAAATGGAAGCCTACGTATTTAAAGGGAAAAGATGTACAGTATTGATTTCAGGTAGTTTGGCCGTGTTACGAGACGAAGAGACAATATGAAAAAATTGGTGGTTCGAGGACGAGTAGAAGAAACTCGATCTTGCGGAAGAAGCTCTTCCAGATGGACAGACTCGGTGGTAGCGACTGATGTCCCTCTTCAGGAGGCCTCCAGAAGCGCTGAAGGTAGAAGAGGATGGAGACGGATCGTAACGACGTGCTTCCCTCCTGCCAACGTGACCATGATTGACCTTTTAAGAGCAAACAACCAAGAACAAGAATTGGGTGTTAACATAAACTGTCCGTTTTTTTAAAATTTAAAATAAGCACCAAAAGTGATGCAAAATAGTGAAGTTTGTATGCCATTTAAAAAAATATAGTCTTCTTTACAATACATTGTATTTGTTAACATATTACAACAGGTATGAAGAACACTTTTGAGAAGGTAATATAGAAGTCTAGGCATCTACAAGGTCCACGACTTGTCATTGGCTGGTTCAAGTGGCCACTTTACACACTGTAACATTTACCATTCTGCCCATATTTGAAAATCTATATTCCTTCAAATCTTTCATCTGTCGATGTTTGTGAAGTTCAAGAGCTGAAATCTTTTTTGACAGAGGCCCTGTAGATGTCTAGACTTCTATAATACCTTCTATAAAGTGTTCTTCATCTTTTTTGTAATATGTTAATGTTAACAGCTCCCCAGGGAGTTGAATCGAGTTCTTGTCTACGAAAATTTAGATAAACTCAAAATATTGTTGGTATTGTATTTGCTTTTCAAACAAACAAAAACCATCACGCCGTTTCCCCGTTAGGACGGGCAGAGAGGATAGAGCGCCACATTAATCTATCTTTGCATACAGATCTCGCTTCCTCTACATTAATACATTTTCTCATGCACACGCGCCGATTATTCCGACTTTTAACATGTCCATTTTCAAGTATATGTTGGATTTGGTTATGCCACGTCTCGGTCTTTCTCTTTTTCTGCATCCATCAACATTTCCATCGTCAATATTTTTAGCCGTTCTTTTGCTGTCCATTCGCTCTACATATACAAACCAATGCAGAGCTCCTTTCTTGATTTTGTCGATAATGCTTATCTCAGCCTTACATAATGTACGGATCTCAACATTTGTGCATCTATCGTACATAGTTTTACCACACATTCGCCTGAGAGATCGGAGTTCGACATCATTCAGCCTACTTTCATCCCTGTTTTTCCAAGGCCATACTTCGCTCTCATACATAAGGGGCGGGACCAGGACTTCATTGTGAACGGCTAATTTTGCTTTTTGCGACAAACTTTGTGCGTTATATAATAAAAGTATTCATAAATTAAATATAAATATAAATACGTAGTGTTTAAAACTTTCTGAAAATTTTGTTATTTTCCTCTGCATATTAAGTCTTTTTTGTATATTCTAATATGTTAAAATATTTTTAAAAAGTATATTTTTAAGTGTCTTCGGTACGAGACTAACCCCAGTGAGGTCACATTATTTTATTATTATTATTGTTTACTATGTGGAAAAAAAAACGGTTGTTAATCATTATCATTCCCTTTCCACTCCCAGTAATGCATAGGACACTGCATTAAAAAACCAAATGCATCGTAGTTGCTAGACCTCAAGAATGATAGACGAAAACGTCAACAATTACACGAGACGGGCGATCTCCACTCCATTTCCTTAGTCAGGATTTTTACCCAAAAGTAGCAATCAAGTCGAAAACACGCGTCCAGGTTTGTGGTTCTATTTCACATATATATATCTGTATTTTTCATCCACCTGGACATAGAGAAAGGAGAAAAAATGGCAACTAGAAATAAAAAATATCAAGTTTTTTGCTTTTGTTTAAGCTACTCGGCCAAAATGTATCTACTAAAGCCAGCCAGCACAAAATATGTACATAAGAAATTGTTAATAAATAATTCCGTGGTAAGTAAAGATAACGCCTAAAATTCATTTCAATTCATTCACCGGCTTAATTTATGTTCGCCTTGTCAATTAAAAATGCATCTCCCTCTGTATTGATTATTTAAATGCAATTCAACAACTCGTCTAAATTATTTAAATCATCGTTCAGAAATTCAGGCATTAATTTTCCTTCAAACACTACGCAAGTCTCTCTCGGCTCGAGGATTTATGTATATTTCGGTACTAGTCTTGATTACGTAAGATATTTTACCATAATTAAACGAGTCAAGAGTTAGTCTTCACTTAATAAAGTAAAGTTAAAGCTCTTTATTGGGGGATTACAGAGCTCCATGGAACGTATGGAGCTTGCTTAGAAGCCTTGTATCGAAGTTTATCGGAAATACTTTTTTTGTTACGTACGGGCGTTAAATCATCTCCTTTGTATTTTTTTTTTTAACAAATTAAATATATATTTTTTTATTAGAATTGTACAAAAGATGAGCGTTGAAAAAAAATGAGGCTGTATTTAAAAAAGACTTGAACTGATTTTATATAGTGGAGTAACTAATTTAAAAAGATTTTTCTTTCTAAAAACCTACAAAAACCTACGTGTATTTTTTGACGATGGAAATATTTAGTTCGATAGACAGATAAATACACGCCTTATAAACTCAAACGATGTCAGAATACAATAGATCACAGAATGTTTTTCACTATGTATTTTTGTTTTATTTAATTAATACTCACTTACAACCGAGATGTAGAACATTTAAGAGAAGGTAATATAGAAGTCCAGGCATCTACAGGGCTTATGACCTGTCAATGGCTAGTTTAAGTGGCCACTTTACACACTGTGTAACATTCACCATTCTGCCTATATATGAACATCTATATTCCTTTAATTTTTTCATCTGTTGATGTTTGTGAAGTTAAAGGAGCAGATATAGGCAGAATGGTGAATGTTACACAGTGTGTAAAGTATCCACTTAAACCAGCCATTGACAGGTCATAAGCCCTGTAGATACCCGGACTTCTATATTACCTTCTCTTAAATGTTCTTCATCTCTGTTGTAATATGTTAATATAAACAGCTCCCCAGGGAGTTGAATCCAGTCCTTGTCTACAAAAATTTGGACAAACTCAAAATATTGTTAAGTACTCACTGTTAATTGGCATATAATTTATTACTCTCATTCCTTACTACAGTATAGAGTGAGCTTCCAGAAACCGTATTTCAATTATGTTTTTTAATATTTTTTTTCTATTAATTTCAATGATACTTTTATTTCGTATAATTTTTTATCATTATTATTATAAAAAAAAATAATGATGAAAGTAGGTTGAATGCTGTCGAAATGCGATCCCTCAGGCGAATGTGTGGTAAAACCATGTATGATAGGTGCACAAATGTCGAGATCCGTGAAGTGTGTAAGGCTGAGACATGCATTATTGACAGAATCAAGAAAGGGGTGCTGCGTTGGTTTGGACATGTAGAGCGAATGGACAGCGAAAGAACGGCTAAAAGGATCTACGATGCAAATGTTGATGGATGCAGAAAACGAGGAAGACCGAGAAAGACATGGCACGATCAAGTCCATCAAATACTTGAAGATGGACATGTCAAAAGTAGGAATAATCGGCGTGCGTGCATAAGAAGATGTATAAATGAGGAAGCGAGGTCTGTATGCCAAGATAGAGTGTTATGGCGTTCTATCCTCTCTGCCTACCCCTACGGGGAAACGGCGTGATGGTTTGTTGTTGTTGTTGTTATTATTATTTATTTTATTTAGTTCTATGATTAACATAGTCTAATATATATTTGCATCTATACTTATTCTAACATTATTTATCACTATTATACACTTAATATCCTAATTTATAATATTCACTGTTTCATATGTACATTTTCATTAATTATATTCACTATTTACACTATACATTACCTTATATTTTTCACATACATACTTTTTACATTTAATTTTTAATATATTTTCATTTATTTCATTTTTTATGCTTTCTGGCATTTCCTCAAATAATTGTATTCCCTTGTACATGAGGCAGTTCTGGGACATTGCTTTAAATTTATTTTCCAGTCTTATATTTTTAGATCCTCTTGTTGCATAGTTAAACTCATTATTTTTGAGTTTATTTTGAAAATATCTCTGAACTATCTTTAAGAATTTTGTTTATTTCATTAGCAACATTGAATTTGATTCTTTGATCAATTGTCATGATATCTAGAAGTTGAATCATTTACTCAACCTTTGTTCGTCTCCCACATCTAAATATTATCCTCATCGCTTTGTTTTGTATTATTTGGAGTCTTTTTAGATCTCCTTCATTACTTAAATATAAAATACTGGAGCAATAATCAATGTGGGGAACGATACTACTGATTGATTATAAATGAATCTTAATCTATCTAATTCGTGTTTCAATGCTTATATCTGATTATTATTTTTTTTATTGTCTTTTTTGGAGTTTTATTATTTATTATTTATACTTTGTTTTTTTCTGGATTGTTATTCTATTGCATCACATTTCATTATAATTTGATTGAATTAATTTTACCATATATTTTTTAAAGATAATTATTATGGCTCGACACGGGCACAGCCTCAAGAGCCTTAATAAGTTCATTATTTTGTAAACGAGTGGAATTTTGAAAAAAAAGTAATAAAACACAAAAAAGTTGTAAACATATATTTGTTCTGGCATATGGGCAATGCATGTTCTAAGAACCCGAAATGTTAAGAAATATTTGGTAAACTAAGCTAAATAACAAATTGGTCCCTAAGTTTAGTTTCTTCTTTTTCTTATTCTTATCAACCCGTTTATTTCTACTGTTGGATGTAGGCCTCCAATTTTTTCCATATTTTTATATCCTAAACCTTCTGTTTCCATCCAGGTCCCACGAGGTCGACGATGTTATAAGTCCATCTGCTCTGCGGCCTACTTTTCTTCAATTTTCTTAGGGTCTGCAATTTAGTTTTCTAGGGGTCCACCTATCAATTCTTGTGACGCCACATGACCCGCCTGCTGCCATTTTTGTCTTCCCACTATTTCTGCGATATCGGTCACCTTTGTACGGCGTCTTGTCTCCTCATTCCTTACTCGGTCTCTTAAGGAGACGCACAACATTTGTCTTTCCGTAGATCGCTGAGGGCACTTAATTTTGTGAACACTTCTGGCAGTGAGTGACATGGTTTCAAGACAGTATGTTGCCACCGGCGGAACACAAAAGTTGTAGACTTTGGACTTCAAATTGTTTGTAATTTCATTATTTCTGAAGACGTGTTTCAGCTTTCCAAAAGCAGCCTAACTTAACACGATTCGTCTAAGCAGTTCCACAGTTTAATTTAGTTTTTCCAATTCGATTTCGTACCCAAAGTAAATGTACTCGTTAACCGCACCAATGGTTTTATTTTCGATAAATATGCTGGTAGGTTGCAGTTTATTAAATATATTTTTTTCTGAATAAACTAAAATAAATTAAGGAATTGATATGCAGGCATAGAATTAAAAATAATCCAGAAACCGTATACGCACATCAAACAGAAAGCAACTAAACTACTCATAATTAACGGTACAAGTATGTACTTACATACATAAGTATTTACAGTGGAGTATTTACAGTAATAACTTTTTCAATGCTTACTTAGAAAGAACATAATTAAAATATTGATTCCACACTAAAATGTTTTACAAGTAATTGTTTATAAGCTGGAAATTTCAATAAAAATATGTCACCTAAATCCGAATGTTTATTACCCAGCGCATGTAGACGATTCAGTACTGAATTGCTAGAATATATTGAGATGATTGTTGCAGTGATAAAGTTAAACTAGCCTAGTCACTCTAACTGGTACTTTAAAACCAATGTTTTGACCCATTAGTTTCTTTGTAGACGTCGCTCAGTACGCAACAATAATTTGAATTCAACTATGCCGTGTTGTGTCCTTTTATAGTGTAGAAATACTGCTAGGATCTTATTGAAACACGATACAATCACATTTCATGTGTAATTAGCAAACGAATGTTTAAATAGCAAATTTTATTTATTTTTAAAAAAATAGTTATTTTTCCATCTGTCAGATTGTCGAAGAAACAAAATGGAAACTTCGTTAGTGTTGCCAGGGTAGTAATTTTTTTTACCCTACTTTGCTCATCTAATGAGAGAATTAATAAAAATTGGACCTCAGATTAAACAACTCTGTGGTGAACATTTGTCCGACATTATCTTCAAAACATCAAATATTATTTGACATGATATAAAAATATTCGCTTTATGTAAAATAAAATTTGTTTTATATTTTAAGTTTAAAGTTCATTAATTCAATTACTCTAATTAAATGACCCTTTACTTATCTACTCTGCTGTGTTGATCAATATTTCGATAAAATTTTAGAGATATTAAGCGGATTGCTCTTTTTTTACCTTATATTTGTGTTATGATTTTTTTTCCGCATCAAGCAACATTACGCGGCGACATCACGAATGCGCGCGGTGAAAGTAGGGCGTAGTAAGAGTATTATTGGACAAAGTCCGATATATTTAAATATGATTCTACGCTCTTTCTAGACTATTCTTAATTCTATGTAAGCAGGTGCGAAAATATATTTTTTTAAAAGTTAACTGAAAAACATGTAATCAAACACATTATGAATTTTTGCAGCAGAGAGGGAAAACATTTTTGAGAAGTGAATATAAAAGTAAAGTCATTTACAAGGCTTATGACCTGTCATTGACTGGTTTAAGTGACCACTTTACAAACTGTGTAACATTCACCATTCTGCCCATGTTTAAACATCCGTAAAGTATTTTTATATTTTTCGTTGTTGATATTTTATTTCTTTTTTTTCCTAAACGAGGCGAGAAAATAGAGGCTTAATATGAAAGGCTCAATATTATTATTGTCAATAAGACTCAGCTTCTTTTTAAAGTGGAAATACGGATAATACCATGTATGAAATCAACGTATAAAAATGTTTTTTCCAAATATAGTTGCATTATTAGCCTGAAAAGTAATTTAATGTAATTACATGACAGTCTTTAATTACTGTGATTGAATTTATAGACGCGGGAGAAATGGCGTCGATGTGTACAGCATCAGAGTTGTGACCAAATAATAATTTCAATAAAGTTAATTAAACATTTTGGAATCCCATTTTGTTTGTGAAGTCAGTCTTGACTATTCACATGAAGGATATGGTAATTAATTTATTTTGAATAGCAGTCAATATTCGAATTTCAGCCAGCATTTATCGACAAAATATTGTTTTCGTGATTGCACACTTTTGTATTTTAATTGATTATTTTTATTTTTTTAAATTTTTTCTTTCATAAATTTCATAAAAAGTACATGTTTTTGTAAAATTATAAACATATCTACTTTTACACATCTACTAAATGTTATCACTGTAACTTTCCAAAAAAAGAGACTAACTCTAGTGCTTGGAGAGCGACTTACACTGTTTTATTTGTTTATTTATAAGAGTTTATATCATTTTAAATACGAGTACATGAAAAAGAAAAATAAAAACATAGGATATATAAAGAAAAAAATAAAACAATAATACATTCATACTAATTAAAATTTAATGTTGTTTTTACACGTTTTTAATTATTTAATTGATTTTTTCTCGATTAAGTCGCGTTATCATCAAACCTTTATCCGCACCTGATGGTGCATAAGGCACTGCGTTAGTTCAATGAATGCAACATTTTCAGATAATTTGTTACAGGAAGGTAAAGTAAACAGTCTTAAGCTTCAGGAGTCAGTCCATGGACAATGAAATATTGCAATGATAACGACCTTAAAGATATTTTTTCTTATTGATCCTTCCAGGAATCGAACTCGGAACCTTGAAGGAGCAGGAGTGCATTTATTATTATTATCATTATTATTTTTTATTTGGGATTTTTACAGCTATTACAAAAAAAATAGTATTAATATATTAACAATACAAGAGCCAATAAAAAAAAATCACTGTTAATCTAATAATACATAATATATGAGAAAAGACTTAACGTAATTGTATATGTGTGTCGTTTGTATTCATGTGTGTATATGTGAATGTGTGTATATGTGAATAAATGAGGGTGGGTGTGTGTGTGTTGGTGCGTAAGTATAAAAAATATTATTTGAAACTTTTGAGGATCATATCGCAGGGGAATAGAAGAAAAAAATGGAAGGATTTTTATTTTTTCCATACGAGTATACTTTGCTTCATATTCTGTTTATTTTATTGTTATTTTATTTTATTCAGGATTTTTACAACCATGTCATAATGAATAAGTAGAAATATATTGACGATACTAGAGTTAATTAAAAAAATTCAATATTAATCTAATAATACATAATATGAATATAAAAGAAAAGAATTCACAAAATTGTACGTGTGCGACGTTTGTATTCATGTGTGGTGTATACGTGCGTGTGTGAATGCATGTGTGAAGGTGTTCAGATGTGAGTAAGCGTGTGCATCATTAACAAGCAAGTGAGAGTGTATTGTACTCAAAGATAATGAGTTGTAATTATTTTTTAATAAATTAAGGGACATGTTAAAAATGTCAATAAATGAAAAGAAGAATTAAAGTTTGAGTAAGAACGATAGACGTAAGAGTTTTGTGCATAGTTAGTGCTACAGACTGTCAGATGGAATAAATATTTATTTCGTGTAACGCAAAAGAGGACATTAAAATAAATTTTTGAGAGTACGTTGCTTTATATATGGCTACACTGATTATTAAACGTAAAATAAATATAAACCCGAGAAATCAAACATGATGATTTTCATTAAGATTATTATTGCGACTTTAAGCATTACCCTACTATTACTACTACCATCACGCAATTTCCCCGTAGGGGTAGGCATAGAGAATGAACCGCCATACACGTCTATCCTGGCATACATTCCTCCACATTCATACATATTGTCATACATGCCCTTCGGTTCTGTCTGCTTTTGACATGACCGCACTTAAGATTTTGGTTTATCTGATCATGCCACTTCTTCCTTGGTCGTCCTCGTCTCACGTTACAGTTTATTCTTGCCATATATACTTGTTTTACCATCCTTTTGTCGTTCATTCGTTCTACGTGACCAAACTATCTCAGAGACCCTTTCTTAATCTAATCAATTATACTTGCCTCAGATTCACACTCTCGCTTGAATTCATCATTCGTTGGTCATCCTGTCATTCATTGATTTCCCACACATTCGTCTGAGAGATTGCATTACATTACCCAAATTACCCTTAACACTAAATTAGATATATTTGACCAAACCGTATTCATTTTATTCCGTTTATTAAAAAGTTTCAAGTATCATTTGACGTTTAATCATAAGTGTGGCAATATATAGGTTTCGAAATTTATTATACATTTAAAAATTCAATCAAAGCATCATAATATTAATAAAAATATTTTTGAAAAGATTTTGACAGTAGGTGGAAACATTTTTTTTATTTTCTTTTATAGTCAAACCGCTTACCAAATTCTCTCAAATACGCTTTTCAATATAAATGTACGTTTTAAATTCCTTTTTTTAACTTACGCACCCACAAACACGCACTTACTTTCATAAAAATACACACAAACACGCACCTTTACCTACAAATATATAAGCCATCATTGGATATGCATAATATAGACACTAAAAAACAAATAAATAAATCATTTATGACTGTATGTTCCTATAACATAAATAAACGTGTCAACATATGCAAAAAATAGAACTCCTTAAATTACTCGCTCTCTGGGAAGTAGAGACGATTCAAAGTAGCAGCCTAGGTAGAGTAGGATAAGTTGTAAATTTATTAAATTAAAATTTGCCATAAAAAATAATAAGCGTCCTCACAAAGAGACTGATGAGTGTCGAAACTTGTAGAAAGAGAAATGTTTTTATGATTTCATTGATATTTATTTAATAAAGCAAGTAATGCACTGTAAGTACTGCCATGTTACCAACTAAGAAGGTACCGTGACAAAAGAATATTCCGATGATTTATTTCGTAGGGTGGCAACCCGCGTTACAGTCGGTTGGTTAAGCAGGTCGCTACTTAAACGCGGCTCGTGTAAAAAATGTCGCTGCAGCGAAAATACGTCCGCTTCAGAACGCTCCAACAAAAATACTGAAATAAGATGTCACAATAAACCCGAAAGCTGGGAGCCGAAATCAAATCAAAGTCAAAACCACCCCATCTTTAATTTGACCAATGTAGAACTGAACAAGTATCGAATATTATTTGATTTTCATTTCCATTTCATTTATTTATTGTTAGTTACATTGAGAACATTACATAGTATCCAATTAATTTTCAACACATTACAAAATATGCATATCAGATTTATTAAATAGAAAACAGAAAAAAATGTAAATTGTCATGTAAAATTGACATACATACAGTACAATTTTGAAATTGCCCTCCTAAGAGTAATACCACTGTCATGAAATATATCGACATCAGAGGCGATACGATCGAATAACACGATTGCTCTACCTACCGGCATAAGCATTGACAGGTTGGTTCTGCATCGTGGTAAGTAGAACAACCTGTGTTGCCTTTGTCGAAGATCAGGGACAAATAGACCGAATTCATTCAGAATATCAGAATTATGTATGCGACCACCAATGAGTTGAAAAAAGTGAACACCAAAATGAATATTCCTTCTCCCCAACAATGATTGGTAGCCCAGCATTCCTAGTAAGAAGTCAGTCGGGAAAAGCCGCGGGTAAAATCCACACTCCCTGAGATACAGATACAGTTTTTGACAAAAGGCTCCCTCAATCTTTATCTTAAATCGCAATGACATACTTTTAATAATTATGTTGGAATATATTTTTCAATCGCATCTTCCAAGTAAGATGTAATATTTAAGCTTTTGGATAAAGAATTCACTAAATATTTGTGTCATACTAGTGGTTATTCCGTAAAAAACATGTATTATTTTTATTAAAGTACAAAACTCGAAGTAACTAAAAGTTATAACTACCCACGTAATAAGAAACTTTCGGGGGATAAAATATTCAATAAGGAAAAATTAATTAAGAAGATGACGATTGAGATGGAATCTGACGATGAAGATACTCAAGAAGTTGATTGAGATTCTACGAAAACTGCACTTTATTGGATTCACCTAGTTAAGTAGCTTAGAAGTTTTCTAGTCGCTAAATAAACACTTAAACTTTTGGTAAATTTAAATTAGAGCCTCATATTAGACGTATCCGTATATTTTGCATTTGTCTTGTAATAAACTTTGTAATATACCATTTGGAAATATTTCATTTAATATTCGTCAGATCACCCTGGGAAAATCTGCGAGAATCAAGTGAAACATATTTTATTTTTGGAGTGCCTTCAAGACTGAGTCGGTTGGTGAATACCCTTTGTGACAGGGAACATGGAGGATCTCCTTAGCGACTCTTCTTGAATTTTCCATGCTCCCGGTCCAAAGCGTTACAGCACCTTGATGTTGAGATATCCAGCAGCAACGACCTCTAAATAGTAAGGGAACAAACAAACAAACAAATCCGCCGTTGTGGCTGGATGCTCAAGAAATGATGTATTGAGAAACAAACATATGCTGAAGGAGAACAAAGCACGGGTTTATTAAACCTGCATTAGACCTATCATGACACACGGCATTGAAACAAGGGCCGACACTAAAATAACAAAAAGCCTCCGAAGAACGAGTGAAATGAAAACTCTCAGACCCATTACGGGAACGACAATCCGAGACAGAGTAAGACACTCCGAAATAAGAAGGATCTGTGATGTCGAATATGTTGCGTGATGGAGAGACGAAGACGTTTCTGGAGAGAACACGTGGAGAGAGCAGATTCAGAAAGAGTGGTGAATATGGTGGCAGGTGCAATACCAGTTGGCAGCACGGAAGACCACCAAAAAGAGGGCGGGACAGTTGGACGCCCATATCCCAGGAACAGGCTCCGAGAAATGACAGGACGCAGTCCTAAAGAAAGCAGAGGAAGAAGTAGAAAAATAAGAAGATTGATATTTAGAGTAATTCATTTGATTAATTTTAATATTTACGAGAGTAAATCTATTAGTAAAATGAAATGCTGTGTTTGTTACAAGTTTAAACCTACCCTACAATTGATCATTCCAAAATTAGCATTTCAATCTAACCAGCTTAACAAGTCCGTTTGTTGTGCTTGGTTGTGCGGCGCCAGTGTATAAACAGTTCACAATAGACATGTTGCATTTAGATTGTAATATGAAGCTATTCCACATTGCAATCACATCAGCTTGTAAGCTGTAAGCTGACCTGAATTCAGATTTGCAAACAGGATTAGATTAAGGGCCAGTTGCTTTGAAAAAAATGGAATATTTTATAAGACTTTTATGCGTTTTATATTTCAATTTATTTATTAAGCTCGTAAATTTACAATTACGCAGGATTTACCAAAGTTTTTTTAGTGACAAATGACTTCGCAAATCCTAAAATTCTAACGGAACACTTATTCTTCAATTAACATATTACAACAGAGATGAAGAACATTTAAGAGAAGGTAATATAGAAGTCTAGGCATCTACAGGGCTTATGACCTGTCAATGGCTGGTTTAAAAGAGCCAATTTACACACTGTGTAACATTCACCATTCTGCCTATATTTGAACATCTATAGTCCTTCAATTCTTTCATCTGTTGATGTTTGTGAAGTTAAAGAGCTGAAACCTTTATTTATGACTAGGTGGATTTATCAACAATATGGGCAGAATGGTGAATATTACACAGTATGTAAAGTGGCCACTTAAACCAGCCATTGACAGGTCATAAGCCCTGTATATGCCTAGACTTCTATATTACCTTCTCTTGAATGTTCTCCATCTCTGTTGTAATATGTTAATATAAACAGCTCCCCAGGGAGTTGAATCCAGTCCTCTTCTACAAAAATTTGGACAAACTCAAAATATTGTTGAAAATAAAAAGTGTTTGTAAAACGTTTATCAATTAATTTGTCGGCCTCGTAGTGTAGTGGTCAGCGCATTTATCTACCATGCAAGAGGCTTTGGGTTCGATTCCCGACATGATTACATGAAATATTTATTTTAAAAGATGTTTTTACACTACAACAAGCCATACTCCCTGGATTGGCACCTGAAATGAAAGACTTATCATCTTACCTTCATGCAATAAAAATGATCAAGATACCCCGCGATTTGTCCATCAATGCAGTGTCCTATTCACCATTAAGTGCAAAAAGGGAATGATGAATTAAAACAGTCTAAAGTTAAACATTTGTCTGTGTGTAATAAGTTGATGTACCTTCATACTTTTTTGGCTCAAAGGCAGCAATATTATATAGGCCCGAAGATGTATAACCTTATCCTAGATTCATGGAAATGTGGTGGGATTGCTAGGCTGAGAAAGGTGTTGACTGCATTTTTCATCTATATTGGTCGGAGGAAATCAAAGAACTTGTAGTCCGATGTAGAAGGGCGTAAGCTGATTTCTTGTTTTACTAGTAATGACTTAGGATATAGAAATTTTGTATTATTTATGTTTCCATTTTTTTTTTTTTAAAGAAATATTTGCGTTCTTATGATTTGCCCAAATATTGAATTTTAAGGGGCCATTTTCAACGAGTTGTAAATAACTCACTATTTAAAAATGGGAATCAAGTCGGGGTAGAGTAGGATTCGAACCACGGACCTTCGGTCCGTGAGTCCGAGACACTAGCCACAGGACCACAACCCGATTCAAATTTTATATTTTATATTTATTTTTAAGACTGAAAAAGCACACATAATAATAAAACTGTAATGATTGTTTCATATTATTATAAAATACATAATTTACTGCCTTAGAACGGGGAAGCTATCCCTAGTTAGGCAGTTTATATGAACCACCAGCAAAAATAAAACATACATTTGTTTACTTTTACTACTTAATTAATTTGTTGTAAAAATAATTCATTGTAAATTGCTGTAATAAATATGAAAAATAAATAAAAATAAACAAATATATGTTCATGTTATTATCATACCAAAATTTGAATCGGTCAACTATATTATAAAAATCCCTTTCCTTCACCCCTCCAATTTATTTTCTCATCTGTCTTTGCTCATTTTTTCTCTTTTCATACGTAATATATTATTTTTTTCTCTTCACTGTGTAACACGTTCTCTCATAATATTTGTGGAAAACTTTAACTATATGCATGTAATATTTTTTACATTTTATATTTTTTATAAAACAGCAGTTGTTTTTTCCAAATAAAAAAATAACAATAAATAAATTAAAAATATATATACCCTTACATTTACAAATATGAGTGAATAAAACTCTCGATGGCTTGAGTTCTTGAATCGCAAACTTTGTTGATATCAGACACTTGGTGAGTTGAATTCTCACATGTATCCGTTGCGACATCGAGCCTATTTCTGCACTTTGACTTTGTTTTGCGGCCTCCGTGGTGTAGTGGTCAAGACGCTTGACTCACACACGAAAGGCTCCGGGCTTGATTCCCGGTGAGAACACAAAAAAATAAAAATGTGATTTTTCTCAAGCCTGGGTGTTCTGTGATGTAATTCACCACTGTGATGGGGCCTCCTGGCCTGTTGTGGTGCAAAAATAAATAAATAAATAATTAGAAGATCACACCTTACGTAAATACGTTGTAGAAAACAGAGGTAAAACAATGACAGGTTGTTTGACACATGCTCGTCTTGAAATCATCAAATCTTAGTATTTTGGTTTCGGATCAGAGACACTGATGAAATCAATAAAATTTTCATAATCACGATCGCTTAAGTCTACTTTATCAGTCACGGAAAATGGATTCCAAACCCAGTTATCATCTTTACTAGTTTTGGAAAAAAATTGCGAATGTGTTGTTATCGAATATAATAAAGAAATTACATCATCACACACTACCAATACCGATAAAAATATATGAAATGCATTTAGAAAAATCAAATGAATTTTTAAAATTAATACGGATATTGTAGAGAAATGTTTTTATACATAACTTAAAAAAAGAAATTGTAAAAAAATATGTCCCTAGAAAAACGCAAAATATTAGGCATTGCTTTTGTGACGTCAAGATTCGTGACGATGTTCTATGAAAATTTTAACGGTTACAAAGTTCAAAATAAATATGAACTGTGGCGTATTAAGGGCGTGGCTAATGCAATGACCGTTGCAATGAATTTTTTTTTTACTAGGTAGGTACTAGAAATTATTTTATAGACTCTTATTACTTTGAACTTGTAAAAAAAAACCTGATATTTCGCTATTTAATTGTTTTGCAGAACACTAAGGAGCATAGTTTGGAAAACCCTGCAATAATGCATTAGTTTGCTAACCGCTCTAAGAATATATTAATAATCAAAATAAATATACAGAACTTTCATTTAAATCTCTTTCTTCTTTTCTTCATCACCGAATGCCTCCAGCAGACGCTATCGCCAGCTAACACTCGCCTCCTCCTACGTCGAACCCACGTCCCTTAGTTCCGCTGAATAAAACCGAAAGATCGTATGGACGGTTTTTTAGGATGGCGCGGCGGGAGCCCGCAGGCGTGAAGAATAAATTGAGTTTTAATATAAGTTGCGTGTGTTTTTTTCCAAATTAAAAATTAAGCACTAAAAGTTTTAATAAAATGGTTAAGGTCATTTGAAATAAATTTTTCTGTTCCTACAAGATATTTTGTTTGTTTTTACGTTACAAATTTTATTTTATTTGATTACAAGCCTTTAAAATAGAAAGCTATGTAGACGAAAGTTAGCTTTAAGATTTCTCCTTCTTTTTGCTTTCAATAAAAAAAGTCAAAAATTGTGAATACATTTTAAGAGGGAATACATTTTTGACTAATTTGTCAAATGAAAAAGAATTATTGGGGTCGGTATTAAATAAGAACGCCTTTCTCGGAAACGGCTATGAAAGTCTCATTGTGAAACTTTTACCTTAAGTATGGGTGTTAACAGACTAAGTTTTGTAAGATTCTTTCGAAATGAAGAAAACATGCGAGAATCAGTAAGCTTGAAGCGGTTTTCACAAAAATGGCGTTATGTAAATTATCCAATTATGAGAATAATAAAATTGAAGACAAATTCCAACAAATTAGTCAATAATGTATTATCCTTATTCTCTTTATCTGTTTTCTCCTTTATTTATACGCGAACAAAAGGATGTGTCGAAAATGCTCAGATTTGTCAACTTAACATTTCATTTTCATGGCTTGTAATCAAATAAAATAATAAACGAAAGAAAAGAAAAGAAAATGTCTAATGGATAAGAAAAATTTCTTTTGAATGATGACCTTTAACATTTTGTTTTCTTTTTTTAGCTCATTTTTAAATTTGAAAAAAAAACAGATAGAAATTATGTTTACCCTTAATACATAATATATATGTGATTTATGTAATAAATTAATGAATAAATTTCAAGTTTTCAAAAAAAAGCTAGGAAGTTTTCAAAACTAATCTTCTTTGGATATCCACTTTAAGGCTCTGATAAATAAAGAGACTTTGAAGAAAATGGGAACGGCTTCGTTAAAAAAATTGTTTAGGCGGTTTTTATCGTGTAAGATCTTTTATTATTATAGATATCGTTCGGTATTCAAATATCGAGTGTTTATTTATTAAAGCACAATACCAAATTGAAATCACGCGTCTTTTTAAAATTATTGTTCTTTTTGATAATTCGTACTAAAAAAATATATATTTACTTTTGAAATTCGAACCGTTTCGTTGGCGTTTCCCAGCTTACAATTTTATTTTCAGTCAATAATATTGATTTCGTAGTCGATGCAGCCATTTGCATCCAATGGTGTATAGAGCGTTGCATTCGTAAACCAAATCAAAGTATTTCAATGATCTATTACATAAAGGTCAATCGATATTGCATGTCCACGCTGCCAGAAAACAACACCAGGACCTCAAAAATGGTGCTCAAACGCGCCAACCACTTTACAACGAGACTTTCTTATTTTTTTTCACACATATGAAAAGATGGTAAAGAAAAAAAAAGAAACACGAAAATATAAAGCTAATCAAAACGTTCGATTGTTCTTCAGTGTAATAAAAAAAATGTGAACGCATTATCACTATGTGTTTGCATACAGACCACGTTTCCTCTACTTTCTCACGTCTTCTCAAGCACGCGCGCCGAATTTTTTTTTTGAGATGTCCATCTTCAAGTACTGTTTGGATTTGGTCATAGTTGCTGAATGTGCATCTTGAGTGGTTTATGCTATGTATATGTGCCGCATGTAATGTATATGTTTGTGTATGTTTTATATGTGCGTTCATGTGTTTGCGTGGATGGCTCGGAGTGTACATTCGGTATTTTTATTTATTTTAATTTGTTACCTCCATGGAAAATGTCAACAATTATTCTTTTCTCACTTAAAATTCTTTTTTATTTTTTTGTCACATTTAATGTTTATATCTTTTTAATTTATGAAAACTTAATTGGTCTTTTTATGTTAAAAAATTGTTGTTTTTAATACTTATTTTATATGACTGTATGTTTTCTGAATAAAATAAAATAAAAAAATAAAAAAATACCATGTCTTCCTCGTTTTCTGCATCCATCAACATTCCCATCGTTCATCTTTTTAGCGGTTCTTTCGCTGTCCATTTGCTCCCAATGTCCGTGATATGACGTTCTATCCTTTCGTTTCATTTGTTTTGTTTTTTAAATTGTAAAAAATAATCCAAAATGCAGTTGGGCCCTAATACAATCGTAACTTGTGGGTCGGGAAATGGCTGAGAAGTCAGGTGGTTAGAATGTCATTTTAAGTGACAGGCGCGTGATCCAACCTGATTATGTCAATCCCTCCTGACATGTACGAGTACATACGAGTATATAATGAAGGTAGGTAACCCAACTCTCGGAAGGGTGGTAATAAATGTGATATTTTGATATTGGCTATTGACAAACCCTTATGCAAGGATCATACTGGGTATGTACATAGACTAGCTTAATTAAGAACGAGACAAGGAATACAACTTTCCAAATAGTTTTGTTTTTAAATTAATGCATTAAATCAAAAACATACGAGTATGAGGGTATTAAAAGCAAACTTAGAAATCTCCACAAAAACGGAAAATGAGTTATTGATGTCAAAATAAACTATACATTAAAAACCTACCTACCTAAATAATAGCGTAATTCAAAACCATCTCTAAATCTTGGAAAAACCGATTTTAATTATACTTCTTGACTCCGCAAACAAAGCATTTTCCTTTTTGCTAGTGAAGCATAATTAGAAATCTCACAATTCTTTTTTCAAAGTATTTCGCAAATATCTCAGTAGTTCCTTCAGTGGAAATTTTAAAGTTTGCATTTAATACCCTCTTATCATAATTTTATAAACACGTTACTAGTAGATGATATTTCTACAGATGGTTAAATTTTTCACTTATTTAATTACCCTGAAAGCTGTCTGTAGGGGTTCAAACTGTCAGTAGGAACACAGTGAGTCACATCTTGCTGGAGGGTGTGATTTTATAAAATGCTGCGAACGCCCAGTTGGATTCCACCGGCAACACTACTGACTAGTCCTACTCGTTAGCGTCCACGTCGCGAACCCCGAGCAATGGGATCACATTCATAACGGTGTGATCACAGCAGATAACGAGAGGGTAAAAGGCGAGTTTATGGCGCCTCCAACCCAGAACCGGCCAGCTAAGGGAAGGTAACCCCGACAGAAAAATCCACCAGAGAAGGCAACGGGAAACCACTCTAGTCATTTTTTCCCAGGAATCACTATGGCGAATACATCCAATAAGCAGTTGCTCTGGCTGCGGAGTACCGCAAGACCGAGATGTTTTCGCTGTGATCGCCAACGTCTGGGGGACCTGACAAGGCACCTCAAGAAGAAGAAAGCTGTCTGAGTCTTTTATTCAGTTTTGTCTGGTAGTTTATTGTATAATTTCAGTCCCTGGTTTATTAGTCTCGACTGTCCTTGTCTCGTTTTAGAATGTTGCGTGTGATATTGTCTTGATATTATTGTATTGTCAACGTTACTTTATTTTTTTTCAAGTTTTAGTTCTTCGTGTACAATTACATAACATTTCTGTTACGGACGTCAAGACGGAAAGCGGCCCTTGTAGGGACCGCCACTGCGCTAGACTAAGTGTTTAGATTTAGGGATCTCGGTACGTCTTAGAAATGAGCTGCCCCTCCAATAAAGACTAGTATTTGTCACTTTCGGGGGTGGCCTTTTCCATACCGAGACATTTAGAATAGGCATCTAGTTCGTAAATTAGTTTTAAGTATATTTTTGAATGTTCATCGTTTCGCACTGCGTTGCCGCCGCAAGAATGCCGTGAGAGCTGGAGGGGGTAGTGCCTATATACGTGGAGGGAGGGAGACAGATAGAGCGGGCGTGCGGCCTTCTCCATCGCTCTCGCTCTCTCCGCGCAGCATACGACTGCTAGACCCGCTCGGCGGGGTGAGTGTTGGGGCACGTAGCGCGAACGGTATATAACGCGTACACTCTAAAATAAATGACACTTCTTCTCTGACGTTTGGTTTTTACTCCTCTCTACTCGCTTCTCCCCGACCCGGCTTTCTACTGGATTCTACTTCACTTCGCTTGACACCTTCGCTTCACCCTGGACTTGGATTTTGGACTTCTCTCCCTACGGATTCCTGACCACGGCGGACCGGCAACTTCAACCTGAAGTAAGAGGCCCTTCTGAGGACATCTCCGGCCCTGACGAGTTAGACAAGATCGCCTAGCCTCCGCTGCCTTACAACCAGTGGATCGGGACGTGTGCGTTGGTGAATGCAGCGGAACCACAACACGACGCCGGTAGCGCGTTAGCTACAATATCAAAATAGATAATTTCTCAAGGGAGCTTTACAGAAGGGTTTCATGAACACCCATTTAATTTTACCCAAAAGTTTATAATTGAAGTAAAAGAATTTATTCTGTGTTCACATATTATAGATTAATTCTTTTATTATATACACGGCCTAAGCCAATTACAACAGTTATGTGAAGAAATATATTTACAAGAAAATAAACAAAAAGAACATTAAACTGTTTAACAAAGACAAACAAGGGCAATTAAATAATGGTATACACTTATTTTATTCAATAATTTATTTGAATAATTTAGAGAACGGGGCCAGTTTTACAATGAAATGTTGAAATTTATCTTCAATTTTATCTATAAAGTAAAATTAGGTTTTCTGTATGGAAAATACGCGTGCAATATTTTTTTCAACATGTTTAATAACAGATTACCGAAGAAGATAATTTCGTTACATTTTCGTACATAAATATCGATTTTACTTTATACCGTCTCGATTTATTGACGGTTCTATCTCTGATTATTGATGGTTTTTACAATTTATGTTTCAATGTACTTATCTTCTATATGAAGTACAAGCTGAACCCGGAAATACTTTAAACATCCGGAACAGATGGAAGAGTTGAGGAAATGTGGATGTTTAAATATGGGTAAAATGGTGAATGTTACACAGTGTGTAAAGTAGCCATTTGAACCAGCCAACGACAGGTCATAAGCCCTGTAAATGCCTAGACTTCCATATTCCTTTCTCAATAATATTTTCCCTCTCTGTTGCAATAAATTCAATTATTGTATTTAGTTCAAATTAGATATGTACGTAAACTTATTTTTGTGTTTCGGTTTAGATAAATTGTGAGAACAGAGAATTTTGATAAAAAGGTGATCGAACATTGTTTTCCTGTCACTGTCTTGCAGATGCCTCACGATACTGTGCGAAAAAGACAACTGCGTGTCAGACCTTTTGTTAGAATAGACAAAATCGACGTTTTGCTCTACCATTTTCCGCACCTCAAAACTTAACTGATTTTGTTATACAGAGTATCAGAATATTTTTTTTTGTTCCGATACTCTTTTGTATGCTTTGCGTTTTTCAAAAATAGTTATATTTGTATACCGTACGCCGTGCGCCGTGCGCCTGACGACAACAGATAAAACTGTGATTTTTTACAGGTTTGGATCTATGTAATATCGTATATTATTCACATTGTGAAATATTTTTAGCCGTTCTTTTGCTGTCCATTCGCTGTACATGCTAAATCCAACGCAGAGCTCCGGTATTCCAGGTATTCTCCATCCCTGTTGTAATTTGTTAATCTTAATGACCCCCGAGGGGGTGAAATCCAGTCTTTTGTCTATGAACATTTGGACACACTCAAATATTGTAGCAGAGCTCCTTTCTTGATTTTATCGATAATGCCTATCTCAGCCTTACAAAATGTACGGATCTCGACATTTGAGCATCTATCGTACATAGTTTTATCACACATTCGCCTGAGAGATTGCATTTCGACAGCATTCAGCTGACTTTAATACCTGTGTTTACAAGTTCCATACTTCGCTCCCATACATCAGGGTCGGGACCAGGACTCCATTGTTAACTGCTTAGAAAAAAAAAATTTAAAGATCTTAAGTAGATCTAAAATATGTATAAAATCACTATAATGAACATGGGCTATTGTGATATAAGTGAATACAGTTTTTGCCAAAATTTATGTTTGCAATATGGGCAAGAGAGTATATGGCAATATCTAACAAAGGCCTTCCTTATAATTTTTTAAACACACAGTGAAATTAGTAGGGTTAAATTCAATAAAAAAATGCGTTCGTTACAGTAACTCGTTTTTTATTAAAAAAAACAACGCTTTTTTTGTATGAGTGAAACCGATAGGAAGACGCACGGTCTTTAAAATGGTTTCGGGTATGTGGAGGAATGTACTCTCACTTACTTTCACATGTTCCACAATGAAAAAATTATGAACGAAAGGGACGGGCCTGCAACGCCGGTTTCACAGTTGGCGTCTAAACAACTGGGCCACGGCGCCTGTTGAAATGGAAAAGTTCTGAATGTTAGCTTTTCTCTCAAATCCCGGTATTTTTCTCCTATTACCGTTAAACTTTATTACAAAGGCTTTTTATCAATGTCGTCAGTCTTCGCAGAGACGCGGCGAACCAGGAGACTATGATTTTAAAGCTTATTAAAAACTTTCTATCGCTACTGTCATTTACTTAAGCCAATTATAAACCCTTAGTTCATAACCTTAAACTTTACCAAATAGCGCTGACATTACATAAAAAACGTCATACCGCAAAATGGCTGATTTTATTATTGTATTCACAAAAACAGATTGAATTATGGAAAAAATCGATAGCGGTTACGTAAATCAACGTGATTAAATCATTATTATTATTACCATTGCCTTTCCGCACCTAATGGTGCATAGGGCACTGCATTTGTACACCAATCGCAGCGTATCTTGATAATTTTTGTTACATGGTAAGGTGATCAGTCTTACGATTCTAGTACCAGTCTAAGGACTATTTATTTATTTTAAAGAAACAAACAGTCGACAATGATATAATAACATTTTAAAAAATACGGTTTAATCGCAGCGTATCTTGATAATTTTTGTCACATGGTAAGGTGATCAGTCTCACGCTTCAGGTACCAGTCTATGGACTATTTATTTATTTTAAAGAAACAAACCGTCGACAGTGATATAATAACCTTAAAAAAAATACGGTTTAAAACAGACATATGGTAAAAAAAGACAAACCTATGGTATAGGGTAAAAAATCCATTTTGTTTGGCAGATTGGCCAATCAATTTTTTTTATAATCTAGGTATTTAAAAAATTTTCATGGCCAACTTTTTATTTTTATTTTTTTAATCAAATAATATTTGTTTTTATAATCTAGGTATTTAAAAAATTTTCGTTGAACATTTTCAATCCTTTCTATGTTTGTTATGTATTGTGGGCTCCACACAACGGATGCAAACTCCAAATTACTGCGTACAAAAGTGTATGTAACTATGAAATATTCTAGTGTAAAAACACCCTTTTAAATAATATTTCATATCAACCAAGTCGGGAAGAAAACCCGAGACCTCTTTCATGGTAAGCAAATGCACTAACCATTACATCGCGAGACCGACTACTAAAATTCTCAAAAAAGCAGTGAAAATTCGCTTATCAGGGCCACATTAAACGTGGAAGCTAATGTGTGAGGTTCATAGCCCATAATCGATGACACACACGTGCTTAAACGTTTCACCTGAAATAGTGTGATGACCGAAGAAAGCAATGTCATATTTTTTATAGAACCAGTATTGCACATGTAATCGGGAGCATCGTTCTGCAGTACAATCATATCAACCCTACTATGAAGAAATAAACTACGAAGGAACGTAGCCTATAAAGAGACCACAGAACGCAGTCAAAGCCAGTCAGCCCAAGAAGTTCAGTTCATTTCAGTTCAGCTCGATGAAGTCACTCAGTTCCAGCATGTAGTTCAAGTGCAGTCTCTTCAACCCATCATCGCCGCTAAGCTCGCGCTACACAGCAAAGTGCTGTATCTTATTCGCCATGTAAATAAATACGCATTAAACAGCAACCCCGTGTCTTCTATTTCAATTTCTAACTGGGGTAGGAGCTCCAACCCGTAACTACTAAATCCTACAAATGTATGCTTCAACTGCTAATTATGATGGGGTCGTTCGAGGAACGTGGAGTTGAAAGGTGACACGTGAACTAGCTGAAGAACATCGGCGACTGGACGGGAGTGCGCGGGGTGAAGGAGCTGTTCCAGTTGGCACAGAACAGAGACGCCTACTCCTGAGTGATCGCTAACGTTGAGAGAACCTGATATGGTATAAGAAAAAGAGGAAATTTCGACCACCTTTGATTCAAAATTGTTCGGGTTTCGACTAGAACTTCGATTCAATTATGTTGTTTATAAAGTGGAATCTAATTTTCTGTGCATAAATGTACTTATACAATACATTTACGAGGATATACAATTTTTTTTAGTATCTTAGCATAATACTACTACTACTATTACTACCATCACGCCATTTCCCCGTAAGGGTACGCAGAGAGAATAGACCACCACACACGTCTTTCCTGGCATAAATTCCTAGATTACGCTGATGTTTCCATGACTGATTTAAGCTGTGAGCAACTCGATAAACTTGAACGACTTCAGAATACATGCATAAGGTACATTTTTGGTCTTCGGAAATATGACCACATTTCTGATTATCGTTGGCAACTGAAATGGCTCAAAATTAGACAGCGGAGAGACTATCACTCCCTCTCACTTCTGTTCAATGTACTTCATAGTCCTAACGCTCCTATATACCTGTGTGAAAAATTTCAACGCTTATCAGTTCATGGTTTACCTCTTCGTTCTCATTCTCAAGGCACTCTCTTAATACCCATACACAATTCCTCTTTCTTCTCTAACTCATATAGTGTCCATGCGGCTCGACTGTGGAATCATCTCCCATCCACCATCAAAGATGTTACTACATTATCTCTGTTTAAATCACGTCTGAAGAAATATCTTCTTTCTCTTCCTTAATCTCTCCTCCTTTCCTTTTTCCTCTTTCCTCTTTCCTCTTTTTTCCTTTTTCCCATTGAGTAATAGTTTCGATTTAAGGTAATTTATAAACAAATACGTTTATTTCTATTTTTATATATCTTTAAATTTTTAATCTTTTTTTTCTATTGAATATGTTCTGTAACTTGAATAATAAAAATAAAACTTTTATTTTATTGGTTGGTTGGAAGAAATTGCCATTTGGCAATAAGCCCGCTAATGTACAAATAACATTATGTACAAAAAGTTAAATAAATAAATAAAAAATACATTCCTAGCTTCTTCCACATTCATAAATCTTGTCATACAA